>NW_024724309.1:0-72500 GCF_018991925.1 Homarus americanus | reverse complement strand
AGCGTGATGACTTAACCTCTTGAGCGTGATGGCTTAACCTCTTGAATATTTAAGGTATAATGGGTTTGTGGTGATGAGAATAACATAGACATAAACATAAATATTGATCCTCTCCTTTCAGATTAGGCGCTGGTGGTGTCATTGTAGCTTAACGCATGTGCCTTACCCTTCTTGAATTGACTTTTACACCTAAAGCAGATGAAACTCTCTCTCTCTCTCTCTCTCTCTCTCTCTCTCTCTCTCTCTCTCTCTCTCTCCTATGTGTTGACATACGTGACAAAGTGTTAGGGATAATGGCTGCATTGTTGACGTTAATTTGGACAACATAAACAGACCCGCGATAGACAGTTCCAATGGTAAAAGTTGTGTACTAATGTGATTGTTTTTGTCGTTCCTGAGTTTAATGGCTCATGGGTATGTTGCCTTTATGAGTATGTTGTTGCTTTCATGGGTATGTTGTTGTTTGCATGGGTAAGCTGTTGTTTGCATGGTTATGTTGTTGTTTGCATGGGTATTTTGTTGCTTCCATGAGTATGTTGTTGCTTCCAGGAGTATGTCGCCTCTCCTTCTGAACCACGAACCCCAAGATTCAAACTCGTGACTCCGAAACATTTATTGACAGAATAATGAATCAATGTTTACTGCTTCGGGGTTCATGGTTCAGTAGAAAAGGCGACGGGACTTATGTGGGTGACTGTACAACCCAAACCTCAGATTAAACTGGACTCAAATTTTCCGCTAGCGTGCGTGTGTCTTGTCCGCCATTATAAAATTACCCACCAAGAAAAGACGTAATTCGAAGAGTAAACACCAAGAGCAAATCACCTGTAAGAAAAAAATGCCACAACAACAAAGCATAATGTCACGATCAGTCGATATTCACATTAGTATGACCAGGTATTCTCGTCCATCAGAACAAGTGTACCCAGATATTATATAACTGTGTGACCTCAGCTGTAGGTAACTAAGTGTGTTGCATTGTGGTGGTCACGATACAGGAGTTCCTCAGAATGTTAATCTCTTTCCTCAACCCTCAGCCCTCCACCCTCAACCCTCAGTCTTCCTACCAGCTACCAACATTGCCTAGGTCGACCCTCCCGGACCATTTTACCTGCCGTTACCCCCCCTAATAGGTATAATTGGTCTGACAGAGAACTTAGTCCACCTGCCTTTGTCATGTTGAGTTACTTCCTCTCAGTGTCTTCTTTGCCGCCACTTAAAAACAAACCCTCATTGTGTACTGAGACGTAACGCGCATTTGTCTTCATCTTGTCTTCTTCCTTCCTGTTCCGTCTTGGGGGGGGAGGGATAGAAGTAGGAAGGGAGGCAAGGATAGGGATAGATGAGGACGGAGGGAGGGGGGGGTAAGGATAGTGAGACATGGGAAGGAGGGAGGCAAGGATAGTGAGATATGGGGAGGTAGGGAGGGAGGAAAGTGGGCAAGGAGAATGAGTGATGGGGAGAGTAGGAGGGTGGGGGTGGGAGGGGGAAAGGGATAGTGAGAAGTGGAGAGGGAGGAAATGTGGGAGGGGGGCAAGGATTGTGAGTGATGGGGAAGGAAATAAGGGTAAGGAGTGATGGGGGAAGGTGGGAGGGAGGGAAGGAGGGAGGGTGTGACGGAGGGAGAGGGAGACAAAGAGATAGAAAGAGTGATATATGACAGGAAATAGAGATAAAAAGGGGGAGGACAGAAAAAGAGTGAGGAGAGATAGAGACAAGCATAAAGAGAGATAGAGAGGCAAGGAGAAGATCAAAGATAGAGAGAAAGAAAGAATGAGAGAAAGGGAAGACCAGAGAGAAAAAAGAAAGGGGGCAGAAAGAGGGAGAAACAGAGATATTCGGTGGAAGGTAGATAGAAAAAAGAAAGGGATGACACAAAGAGAGAGAGAGAGAGAGAGAGAGAGAGAGGTTGGAACACAGGGATGCTTCAGTATCGTATTCCAGTGCCAACACCGTGAAATGAGTCGCCTCATCGCTAAATTAGGTACAAGCAGCTGTCACTTGGCAAGTGGTGGAGCCACCCAGGTGGTAAAGCCTCACGGGTGGCAGAGTCTAACAGATGGTGGAGCCTCCCAGGTGGTGGAGCCTCCCAGGTGGTGGAGCCTCACAGGTGGTGAAGCATCACAGGTGATATTGCCTTATCGGTGGTGGAGCCTCCCAGGTGGTAGATACAAAGCACACAAGTAAATAACACGTACTGAAGCACGGAGGGTGAATCACAGGTGCTCAGTGGTGATATAAGGTAAATGAAGCACGGAGCGTTGAAACACTTACGGTGAAACAATTATACTGCTAAACACATACGTGAAAAACACAGACAGTATGACACAATGAAACACAAACAGCATGACACACCTAACCTAACCTAACCTAACCTATTATAAGACATAAGCTCTGTAGAGGTATTTAGTATTAAGGAGTGATTTTATAGATATTAATTGAGTGGATTATAAGAGCAGAAGGGATTACCGTCTCTAGTATACCTGCCTATTAAGACGTGTTTACTTAAGTACGTCGCCTAGTTGGTGGTGCTGGTGATGGTGGTGATGGTGTTGTTTTGGTGGTGGTGGTGATTGACAGGACGTAGTGAAGCTTCAGGTGTTTAATTGAAACTGGAATTAAGGTGTTATTGGGGTGTAAATGAGTAGTGTTCAGTGTGTATGATGATTCGGGCGTAACTTAAAAGGTATTTGAGCTCATAACGAGATTCTTTTGTAAGCTTTCCTGGAGTGTAGATCCGGCTCGTGTTATTATTGTGTTTACATTTGGTCAAGCGTAAAAGAAAATGTTTGTTTTTGTGTGGGTCTGAAATAATGTCAAAGCGAAAGTTACAGAAAAAAATACACTGATACAAATGTTCATAATTTATTTTTATTTATTTTTTAATTTTTTCTTCTTTTTTTTCGAATCGTGGAATGAAGTATTGTTGAGAAAGTTTTGGTATGTAAATTTTTCCAGAGGTCGTAAAAGCATTAGGGCGACAGAAATCAAAAAGTTTTTGTTTTAAATTTTATGTATGTGTTGAACGTGGGTAAAACTTTTTATTTGAATATATCTGACGGGAAATTCATGATTCCGCACCACCGAGGCGACACACCCAAGCCCAGCTCAGACGGAGTGGGGAGAGAGGGTGAGAGGGTGAGAGGGGAGAGGGAGGTGAAGGACGAAGGTGGCGAGGAGGGGAGGAGGGCGAGAGAAAAGAGAGGGGGGAAAGGAAAGAAAGATGCTAGTTGAGAGGGAAGAAAGAGGAAGGGAGGGAGGCTGTCTGAGAGAGTTTAGGTTAGGTTGCATAAGGTTAGGTTAGGTTAGATTAGGATACGTTAGGTTAGGTTAGGTTACGTTAGGTTAAGTTAGGTTTCAGTTACGGTGAATGTGAGTACGAATCGGCTTCTAGGTTTATCAACGAAACTACTCGTCATCGAAAATGGTTTGTGTGTGAAGCAATATACATCCGTATTGTTAGATCTGATGAACCAATTGTACTTCCCCGAGTTAAGGGTCTACACACACACACACACACACACACACACACACACACACACACACAGGTAAAAACACAACCAATACAAAACAAACTGACTTACAAATCAACACACGCCGGAACATTTGTCATGTACACTGCCAGACGCATGAACAAAATGCTTCTTTTTTTCCCCAAAGTTGTGTACCTGAACCAGGCAGCACTCACGGTGATCAAATACTGACCTAACGAACCGTGCTGGGTATGATGGGTGTGGATAGGTGGGGATGGGGAGGATGGAGGGATGGAGGAGGTGGGTAGAGGGGTGGGGAAGAGGATGGAGGGGTGAGGAGGTGGATGGAGGGATGGAGGAAATGGGTGGAGGGAGAATGGATGGTGGGGAAGGGATATTGAGGTGGAGTGACGAAGGAATTAATTAATGGAAACGGAGGAAAAAAAAAACTTTGGCAGATACAGACAGACGGACGGACAGGCAGACAGACGGACAGGCAGACAGACTAAAAAAAAAGACAGATTGACAGCTAAACAGACAATCAGACACACAAGCTTACAAAATAGACGGACTTAACTTTAATTCAGCTAAAACTCGATTCACTTAAACCCGATTCAACTCAACCCGATTCACTTAAACCCGATTCACCTCAACTCGACTCCCCCAAACACCGATTCATCTTACACCCTTCTGCAGCTTATGGACTCACAAGGGGGAAAGTCCACTCGAGTTGTGCTAAGAGTGACAGTCTCATTATTGCTTTCTCTAATTACAACAACAAACTTTCTCTGCTGGGTTTTAATGCTTTCACTGAGGCTCGAGGTCACTAAAATGAAAGATAATGCAATTTCTCCCCCCCCCCAAAAAGAAAGTTGTTTGAAAGACATGTTAATGGAAAGAGAAAGTATATATAGAAAGTTAGTGGCAGAGAAAGTATGTAGTAAGTTAATGGAAGTGAAAGTATGTATAAAAGTTAATGGTAGAGAAAGCATGTATAGAAAATAAATGGGAGTGAGAGTATGAATATTAGGTGAAAGAAAGGAAGGGATGTTAATAAAGGAAAGTTATGAAAATAGAAAGTAAGAAAAGTCATAGAAAGGGAAGAATAAATTAAGAACTGATTCACCTGTCACCTGTAACTCTTGGATATGTTACAGCAGCATACGGTAAACCTAACCTAACCTATCTTAATATAAATCTAATCTAACCTAACCTATCTTAATATAAATCTAATCTAACCTAACCTAACCCAACCCAACCTACGTAGTGTTGTAATTGATAAGCTAGGTATGTTTGGTATGGTCATAATGAAACTTTAACTCGCGTTGTAGTCTGCCTTTTTCCTCAGCTGCCTACTGCCGAGAAATAACATGCAAATCACACCAAGATTGTAGTTTTCTGTGCCTCTTTCTTTGTCTCGCCACCTAATTTCTCTCTCTCTCTCTCTCTCTCTCTCTCTCTCTCTCTATACACTCAAATTAACTATGTCCACCTTTCTTTCTTTCTTTCTTTCTTTCTTATTCCATTTTATTCTTGTCTTTGTAATTTGTTAAACGTTTCGTCATTTTCTCGTCGTCATCCACCTAACCTAACCTAACCTAATTTGAGATATATACCTGTACATAATTCCCTCTAGCCAAGACCTGCTTCCTTGCATCATCAATAAAGGCACTGAACAGACTGCACCACGTCAGATATCCTTGTCACTTTGCCTTCCACCGCTGATCCATCACTTTCCAAACTCCCGCTCGTTCGTACGCTATGGTCGACTCTGTCTGTCTGTCTATGGAAGGCCTTCACTGTTGTTCACTAGTACCCCTTCACCATTCCCATCCACCTTCCATCTAACTCGCTTTCCATCCAAATCATTCCACACTTCATACCTGTCAATTCTTATCTTTGGCTTTCCTGAATTCATAATCTCTCTCTCTCTCTCTCTCTCTCTCTCTCTCTCTCTCTCTCTCATCTTTACTTTATTGCCTACGTTTTCTCAACCTTCATTATCGGAACTAATTACATGTTTCAAGAATAAACACTTCAATTAGAAATGTAACTATGTCTACCTGTGCATGTTCCTTCTTCATACAGGTAAAACTAAATAGAAAAATCCCTCTTTTAAGCTTCTAACTTCATTACATTGGCGTCATCACCAAAGTTTAAGGCGCTTGATCGAGTTATTAACGCTCATTTTCTCTTTTAATTGTGTCTGGAAAGTTGGTGGCCTGTGGGTGGGTAATGGTGGTTGGTGTGGTGGTGGTTGTGGTTGGTGTAGTGATGGTGTCGCTTGGTGGTGGTGAAGGTGGTTGGTGTGGTAGTGTGTGTGTGTGTGGTGAAGGTAGTCAGTGTAGCGGGTGAATGTGTAATGATGTGTGGTGTGGTGTGGTGATGCTTGGTGTGGTGGTTGTTGGTGTGATGGTGTATTGGTGGGGTGATGGTGGTAATTTATGGTAGTGGTAGTAGTGATGGTGGTCATGGTGTGTGGTGGTATGGAATGTAGCTGGGGTGATGGTAATGGTGTAGGATGATGGTGCTGTGGTTTGTGTGGTGGTGTGGGATGGTGATATTGTGGTAGTCAGTGGTAGTTATAGTGACGGTTCAAATGGTAATATTTATCTCAGTTTATTCTTAAAAATTTTCCCTTTAATCCGTTTTCTTTTTCTTAATTTATCAACATTTTTTCTAATTCCTTAAAACAATCTTCTGTTTTTATTTAATTCCTTAATCTCATTCACGTTTTTCTAATATTTCATCTTTTTATTTTTATTTGGTCTTACTATTATTCTATTTACCCCCCCCCATCCCCCCCCCCATCATTAACATTTTTTTCCACATTCTTCCACATTTATGAACATTCTTATTCCCTCATTCCGACGTGATCAATCTTCCTGTTCTTGGTGTGTCACATTCCTCTTCCTGCTCCATCTCCTCCTCCTCCTCCTCCTCTCTCGGGGATTTTTCTTCTTCCTCTCTTTTATTTGAAATTTTGCTTTGTTTTGTTTTCCTTTTAGGTAATATTTCCTTTACGTCTTTTCCTTGATTATTCTTTTTTGTGTGTTCTATTTTTCTTCTATCTTGTTTCTTTCTTCCCCGGTGTTCTTTTCTTTGTTTTTTCTTTTAATGTTTATTACCTTAAATGCAATTTTTCCCTCTGTGTTCTTTATGTCTTCTTCCTTCCCTTTCTTCTCCTCCTCTCTACAGTTTTTCCTTCGTCTCTACCTTTCTCTCTCGCCTTCTTCTGACTCTCACTAACTCATTCAATTAGCACAGTTCAAGTCAGGTTAGGTTAGGGTAGTCATGGTTAGCTTAGGGGAGGCATAGTTAGGTTAGGGCAGGCATAGTTAGGTTAGGGCAGGCATAGTTTGGTTAGGGCAGGCATAGTTAGGTTAGGGCAGGCATAGTTAGGTTAGGGCAGGCATAGTTAGGTTAGGGCAGGCATAGTTAGGTTAGGGCAGGCATAGTTAGGTTAGGGCAGGCATTGTTAGGTTAAGTTAGTTTAGGTTAGGAGACGAAGAGAGTGTGTGAGGGAGGGGCAGCTGGGACGCACACCTTAGGTCTTTGATGAAGCTTCATGTTTAGATTAAATTTTATCAAGGAGGTGTGAGGAGGACTGAGACACACACCTTGAGACGTCAGAGCAATATTCTCTCTAAGGTTCTTGGCCTGTGTATATAATAAGTTCTTTGGTGGAGTCAAAATATAGATGAATAAGAATCACCTGAAAATTAGCCCATCCCAACCCCCCACCCATTTCAGATTAAGATCAACCCAACCCAACCCAAGAAGTATAAGTAGAGATGATAGAGAAAAGTAAGCAAAAGAGAAAGTGGATAAACAATTAAAGTAGACAGGACCAAAGAAAATCAAACAAGACATAGAAAAAAAGTAGACAAAAGAAAAATAAAGTAAACAAAACCGAAAAAAACATAAAAAGTAGACAAAAAGAAAATAAAGTAAACAAAACCGACAAAAACATAAAAAGTAGACAAAAGAAAAATAAAGTAAACAAAACCGAAAAAAACATAAAAAGTAGACAAAAATTATAGTAGACAAAAGAGTAAAAGTGGACCAAACAAAGAGAAAAAGGTAAAAAAAAAAAATGTAAACAACTAGGATGAGAAAACTGGGTAGGACGCTTGAAAAGGGAGGAGGCAAACTTGGTGTGAGGCTTTGAGGTGACTGAGGGAACGAGGGAAGAGTCTTACTAAGTTGTGAGGAGGCTGAGTGAGAGTTGTGGTGAAGGAAGAAGGGAGGGAAGGATAGAGAGGAAGGGGAGGAAGGAGAAAGATGGAGGGAGAAAGAGGGAGAATAGAAAGAAAATGAATGAAAGTTGGGATTGATGAAAGAAGGAGAACACATGTTTTTTAAGGTTAGGTTAAGTTAGAAACTGTAAAATAAAGCATGCAATCTCTCTCTCTCTCTCTCTCTCTCTCTCTCTCTCTCTCTCTCGCACACACACATAAGATAACGGATTCACCCAAGACTTCGGGTTAGCGGAGGTTGACATGACGCAGGAAGAGAGAAACCCACTTACACCGTCAGTAGTGAGACGCCTTAACACAGACAGACAGCTAATTTGGCAAGAGGTCCTGCCTGTCGCTCTGACGGTGCTGGGTCGCCCTTGCTCTAATTCATGTCGTGGTTGTCAGGTTGTCAAGTTCTGCACCTTTACCAGTATGAGACGTGTTTCTGGAGCTGTGTGTGTGTGAGAGAGAGAGAGAGAGAGAGAGAGAGAGAGTCCGAAGCAGCTTACAAACTTTATAACAAACAACTACCACAAAATACTACATTCTGTCTACTTTTCTCTTCATTCTTATCTACCTAAACTACCACACAAACTACCACTCTAACTACCCACCTAACTCCATCTTTATCTACCTATATTACCACATATCTACCACTCTACCTAACCCATACACAACTATCTACCTATCTATCTGTCTCTGAAGATTCCCTGGTCCACCTCCTTCGGGAAACACTGCAGGAAATTCAACCAAACTGTCCAAGTGAAAGACGTGGCCTGGTCGGCAACACCTTGATACCTGGCACATTTCAGGGGAGAGCGACTTGAAGCTCAAATTCCACCTGTAATAATTTTGTACCTGTGTATCTGTATATTCACCTCTATCATCGTTTTACGTGGTCTATTTTGTATTTTTACCTGTAATATTGTTGTACCTGTAGTTTTGCTTGTTTACCTGTAATTAGCGTTGTACCTGGATAGCCTTTAGTTTTTTAAATACATCAAGGATTCCTGTTTTTGTAATCAGTATAATTAAGGTGAAAAGGCATGACAAGACATACAGACGTGTAGTGACTCCATGGGGAGTGGAGAGGTTAGGTTAGGCGCTTATAGATTCCATGGTGGTATCGAAGACTCTGATCAATTTAAGTTGTATTCTACGTTTCGTATGCCGATGGTCACAGTAATCTGAAATTGCATACATAATCGTAAAAAAAAAGAAAGTCAAATGCTCAGAATTAGTTAATACTTTTTACCAACTCTTTATTCATTTTGACTTGTTTGCCTGCAACCTCTAAAAAAAATGCCACACACTTTATAATATTTGGCCTCAGTGTATTATTTGTTTTCACTCTTCTACCTTGCATATAAAACCTGTTAAAGTAATATTTGCGTTCCTCTCCTTAACCATCTTCGTGTTTGTCTTTGATTACCCACCTTGCTTCAGCGGCTGGGAGGAGACGTGGCGCGTAATCCGTGGCTCCTGTGTTGTGATGTAGCGTCGTCCTTCCCTCGCCTCCTGCCGTCCTGTGCGTGGTTGACTGTGGTACCTGGTTTAACGTACCTGGTTGACTGTGGTGCTGGTTTAACATGTGTGGTTGACTGTGAGCGTACGTGGTTGACTGTGGTGCTGGTTTAATGTGAGTGGTTGACTGTGGTGTTGGTTTAACGTACGTGGTTGACTGTGATGCTGGTTTAATGTGAGTTGTTGACTGTGGTGCTGAATTAACGTGCGTGGTTGACAGTGGTTTTGGTTTAACGTGCTTGGTTGACTGTGATGTTGGGTTTAATGTGTGTGTGTGTGTGTTAGAACGTTTGCTTGTGTTTACCGGGAAATGACAGAGGGTGTGAGGGTCTTATGTTTGCTAATAATTAAGTGTGTACGAGTGTGAGTGCCTCTGTCTACACCAAGCTGTTTACAAGTGTGATTGCTTCTGTCTGTACACAGGATGAAGTAGTGTGTAAGTGTCAGGTTTCGTGTCTACATAGATTAAGTGTCACCAGTGTATATTCTCTCTGTTTACTTCACCATCACCCCCACTCCCTCCTCTCCCTACATTCCTCATCACCCCCACTCCCTCCTCTCCCTACATTCCTCATCACCCCACCCCTCCTCTCCTACATTCCTCATCACCCCACCCTCCCTCCTCACCATACATTCCCCATCACTCCCCACTCCCTCCCTCCCCACATTCCTCATCACCCCAATTCCCTCCTCCCTACATCTCCTCATCACCCCACCTCCTCCCTACATTCCTCATCACCCCACTCCCTCCTCTCCTACATTCAACACCCAACCCCTCCTCCCCACATTCCCCACCCCACCCTCCTCTCCCCACATCTCACCTCCACCCCCACCCCTCCTCTCCCCACATTCCCTCATCACCCCACCCCTCCTCCCTCCCCACATTCCCCATCACCCCCACTCCCTCCTCCCTACATCTCACCCCACTCCTCCTCTCCCACATTCCCTCACCCCACTCCTCCTCTCCCCACATTCCTCACCACCCCACCTCTCCTACATTCCCTCAACACCCCCACCCTCCTCTCCCTACATTCCCTCATCACCCACTCCCTCCCTCCCCATGATTCCCACCCCACCTCCTCCCTACATCTTCACTCACCCCACCCTCCCTCTCCCTAAGACCCTCATCACCCCACCCCTCCCTCTCTCCCCACATCCCCCACCCCACCCTCTCCCCATATCCCCACCCACCCACCCTCCTCCCCACATTCCTCATCACCCCACCCCTCCTCCTCCCCACATCCCTCACCCCACCCTCCCTCTCCCCACATTCCTCATCACCCCACCTCCTCTCTCCCCACATTCCCATCACCCCACCCTCCCTCCCTCCCCTTGGGCGCATTCCTCATCACCCCCACTCCCTCCTCTCCCTACATTCCTCATCACCCCCACTCCCTCCTCTCCCTACATTCCTCATCACCCCACTCCCCAACCCAACCCTCAGGTCTCAGCCTACAAGATAGATCAGCTGGGCTTGTATCCCGGCGCTTGGACCACAGTGTTACCAGCCTCGCCTTCAACCCTCACGAAATACAATGATCGAAAAGTCCCTGTGCTGTAATTGCCAGTATAGTTATTTACAGTGTTCTACTTACAGTAAACATTGGGGGTGGATATTAGTTCCAATACTGTAAAATAAAACAAGGTATATAACATTGTAAGGTGTAACGAAGTGTATCAAAGACTATGGTGATATTTATTACAGGTACACAGGGATTTTTCGATCACGTCACTACCTAGAGATATGTGTAGATGATTATGTTAATGAACAAGGTTTGTGACCCAGTTTATAGCTCAGGTCATGTATAATGCAGCTACAGATATCCTCAGTAATCTTATGTGTCCTTCCAGTATAACCTTGACCTCGATATAATGAAGTTCTGGTCATGTTGTACTTGGGTATTATTTTTTCTGTATGTATGTATGTATGTATGTATATATATGTATGTATGTATGTAATGTATGTATGTATGCATGTATGTAATAATAATATATAATAATAATAATAATAATAATAATAATAACAATATAAAATAATAATAAACGGTATATTAATAGAGTTGCAGCCGGTGGCTGAAAATATACAGACTTACATTTGATTTAGACATAATGATATAATATGCATTGAATACATTTACAGGGCTGTACAGTACATAAATCAAGAGTTTTTTATTATTTTAACAATAGATGGGATGGTGCTGTTCTTATATCTATCGGTGCGGGCTCTTATGGGCTGAATTTTGTTGTAGTGGCGAACTGCGCGAGGTGGGTGGGGGGCTGCCGATGGCAGGAGGTGGCGATGACGAGGGTGGTGCATTAGTTGGCTGCCAAACCTTTCCAGTGCTTGGTGGTGGAGGTCACTGAGGGATGCATTTCCAGGGTGGAGAGAGCGTTGGTGTAGCCGGAGTAGTCTGCGCCGAGCATGATTCTGCAGGCCCTTTTCTGTACCTTCTCTAGCTGACGTTGTTGGGTGGAATTGAGAGAAGACGACCAGGCTGGTGACGCATACGTTAGTTTGGGGAGAATAAAGGCGTTGTAGATGGTCCTCAGCTCTGGCTTGGGTGTCCCAAGTGACCTAAGTCGTCGTAGCATGTAGAGACGGTATGAGGCTGCCTTGACTGTGTTATTTACATGGGCCTTCCAGTCAAGTTTGTTGTCTATAGTTACACCCAGGAGTTTGGCTGACTGCACCAGCTGGAGAGGATGGGCACCCACTGTATGTATGTATGTATGTATGTATGTATGTATGCAAATTGGCTGGTCTTTTTTGCAAAATAATCGATTTCTTAAAAACAACCATTCACGTGAACGACTAATCTGTCTCATTTAAATATTTTTGGCAATTACAATTACAATTAAGTATCATTTTTTCATCATTTAAATAAACTAACCAATAAACATATAATGTATTTCCCCAAATATAAAAATATTCACTACGATAGAAAATGAACTTAAACCGACCAGGAACAATTCTGGGAGCGAGATTTGTCCCCTAGGAACATTGGAAAGGTTCAGCAAACATACCCACACGCACCATCAGTTAGCGAGTACAGTACAAAGTGCCACTGAACAAAGCTGAGAGTTGAGTGTTGTTGTTCTTGTCTGGTGGGAACGTTTTGTTAGTTGTGTTTCGTCCAGTTTACGTGAATTCAGTTTTTTCTTCCTTAAATTTTGTTCGTTGGTTTAGTTAATTTTTTAAAGGGTAACAATTGTAAATAATTCTACAGTTTAAATTTTGATATGAATGTTAATTTTATCTTTATTGGTTATAATTACCTAAATTTACCTCAATGTTCGCTATAATTACCTAAATCTACCATAAGATTGGTTATAATTACCCAAATCTACCATCATTAACTCTACCACTAGTACCACCACTACCAGTATTACAACCACCAACACTACCACCATCACCACCACCCTTACTACCACCGCCACCCTTACTACCACCACCACTCTTACTACCACCACCACCCTTACCACCACCACCACCCTTACCACCACCACCACCATTACCACCACCACAACCACCCTTACCACCACCACCACAACCACCATAACCACCAGTAGCACTTTATACAACTGGGAAATTAGCACCGTATGGCGATGGAGCTTCTTCCCACTCTCGGTAGGCCATAAACGCTGGAAATAATGGATGTTAATGGCTCTAATGGGGTTCTTAATGGCGAATAAAGGTTAAAGAACTATTATATAAGGAGCCATGCCGGAAAAATATCTAGCGACTAGTCGGGAAATAAAATTGTATATGGAAATTTTTTGTTCCATTTGGATTAAAAAAAATATGAGGGGCGCTATTGTGTGTTTGTTATGTTTTTATTTATATTTTGTTTGTTTAAATGTTTTTTTGTTTGTTGTTTATAATGAATGTATGTAGATGGAGTAAGGTGAGGATGATGGATGAGTTATGGATGAGGTGGATACTCGAGCCTAGATTGTCACATGGTAATATTCCGGCGTGTAAACCTTACCACACACACACACACACACACACACACACACACACACACATAAAGACCCATGTTTTTTTATCTAGGTGATGCTATGTTAGGTCCCTCCTCCCATACCCCGGGGTCACTTTAAGAGGGGAAGGAAGGGAAGGCTCATGGTGCTTCACCCTCCTTGGAAAAATAAGGTCGAGCAGCAGCGAACAGTTAGATTGGAAACTATGAGACGCGGCCGAAGGAGGTTGAATGTATGGGTCTCTCTCTCTCTCTCTCTCTCTCTCTCTCTCTCTCTCTCTCTCTCTCTCTCACACACACACGCACACCAACTTGTCCAGGAGGCTGAGGTCGAGTAAACTTGTTAAGGACGCCGTGGAATGCTGGATCGAGCTGGGGGAAATAAGCTTAGTTTGGCTGGGAGTTGTTCCTCGAGAAAATGGGAAGTAGTGTTCAGGGAGGGAGGGAGGAAGAGCTGGTGGGAGGGAGGTAGGGAGGGAGGAAAAGTAGGGTGGGAGAAAGGAAGGGAGATTAGGAGGGAGGGAGGGAGGAGAGAGGGAGAGCGGGAGGATGGGAGATATTTTTTTGAGATACTGTACTTTAACCTGACCTAACTTAGTTGTACTTTAACCTAACCTAACCATACCCCAGTATTAACAGGACCTACCCGACCTACTGTATATTCCTCCACTGGTCGACGGATGTAGTGTTACCACGACTATTCTTTTCTCTTTTTTTTAAATTTACATGTGTGAATCCTTACCATTTGGAGGCTTTATCGAAAAATTTTCGAGTGTGATGTTGTAAATTTAAGTTGAAGCTGTACCGGGAATGGCTTTTGCTGTCCACCTACGCTATTAAACCTGCCGTAAAGGGTGTTACATGTAGACCCTCGAAAACATATTGCATCGTATACTTTGGCTTCTCGATAAGTGCTCCGCCATATTTGTTTACTTCCTGTCGGGCGATGCAGAGCAAATCTGATCCATTTTCACTTTTTCCTTTAAATATATTGTTTTTAATTTATATTTATTTATTTATTTATTCATTAATTTTTTTATGTTTTTTTAGATACCTGATATTCATAATTTATAAACTGAGATGAATGGAGTCTTCATAGCTGTACTTACCTGGGGAGGAGGAGGGGAGATGTCACGACGGTATAACTAATCCGTTTCTAGGTTTCAGATAACGTGACAAGTCTCGGGTTTTTTTTGGTTGACAAGGTAATTTTTTTTTTATTCATAATTTAGTGATATTTTAAATAAAACTGGAGACAACTGCTTTATTAATGTAAGTACTGTATGAGGTTTAATACTGTATTTTATCACTATTTCACTGTATTAAATGCTTATTTCACTTTATTGTATCCCATTTCATCGTATTTTATCCCTATTTCATTGTGGGTTTGCATTGTATTTCGTCCCGTCGTACTGAATGGGAAAAAGGTGATTCAGTATCGCCAATAATTATCGTTCTGTGAGGGACGTTTCAATAATATTAATATTTTTTTTTTTATTACAATTTGTTTTATCAAAGTTAAATTCACGCCCATAGCACTTTATTACCTGCCCTGGGGTATTATACGAGTGTCCCCGCCAGGCTGTAGTGGCTTGTAGGACCGGCTCTATTGGGCCCTTGTCCTACTGGGCCACCTACCTGACCTATCCTAACCTAACCTAACCACACGGGCCCTTTAACTCCTCGAGCATGATGACTTGATAACTTGCTATTTCATCGTACTCAAGGGGTTAATACTAAAAGAAAAAAATCTAGCTTAAATATGCAGAAACGATTAGACAGACAGACAGACAGACAGACAAAATCTTATATATCCTCATTTAAACTTGGTGATGAGGAGGGGGAATAAATATGTAAACAGAAATGACACAAAAATAGTGGTGAGTAACGTTAGACAGAAAAGAGGCATTAACGGTACATAACAATGGAATAGACGGCCGGAAGCCCAGTGTAGGAGGGGTGAGAGAGGGGGAATGGGTGGAAGGGAGAGGGGAGGGGGTGATGGGAAGGAGCCAGGGGCGATAGGGGAATGGGAGGGTAGGGTAGGATGGGGTGGGGATGATGGAAGGGGGTGAGCATAAGGGGGATGAGAGGAGGGTGGGGGTGATGGAAGGGTAGGAGGGGGTAGAGGGTGATGGTAGTGGGGATGGGGGTAAGGGGGGTGAAAAGGGAGGGGAAGGGTAGGGGATGGGGAGGGGGTTAGAGGGGTGATGGAAGGGGGGTGAGTTGTCATCTGAGTGTCTCAACCTTTTGTATTGTCTGTTGCGACACACACACAGACACACACACACGCACACAGACACACACACACACACACACACACACACACACACACACAAAAGGCGTATTTTATCTTTGCTTGTGCCAAGGATCTGTGTTGCGTAACTTGCGTATGCGTGCGTGCGTTTACAGCCGTCTCTCACGTCAAGTCTTTTACAGCAACGAATCAAATGATGTTGGCTAGATATGAGTCGAAACTTCATTGAATTTCTGCCTAGTAAACGATAATACATTGTCCTGGGTTCGAGTCACACACCGAAATATTGTATAAGCTGTATGAATCACTTGAGTGTTTCTTTACGAGTTGGATTTTGTTATATAATCTTGAATGCTGTTGTTTTTGTTGTTTTGTTGTTATTGTTGTTGTCGTTGTTGTTGTGACTGAAACTCCCTGGACACATGTGGGGGGCTGACGTGTCATGTGGGGGGTGACGTGTCATGTGGGGGACGTGTCATGGGAGGGGAGGGGTGACACAACACGGGGACCCATCTGTCAGTTCTCACCTCCCCCACCATCCTCATTCACCTTCCGTACCCACCCACCCTCTCCCTTGACCCCCTCCCCTCCCCACCCCGCCTAATTAGCCACCCAACCTCCCAATGTAAACAAAGCGAGTTTTCCTCCCATTTATCTCTCTCTCTCTCTCTCTCTCTCTCTCTCTCTCTCTCTAATTCACGGGTAAGAGGAAGGAAGGTGTAAGAGTCGAGGCGGGGAATATCGAAAGATGAAATGTTTAGTTAGATACTGAATGATATTTTTTTGTTTAGTCTGTGCATGAGTCACACACACACACACACACACACACACACACATCTACTGGCTTCTATATTAATGAAAATTATACCACAATAAACTATATACCCTTTCAATCATTCCTTTATATATATACAGTATATATTTATATATATTTAGTATGATGACCCAACGCTAATTACCCCAACTAGCTGTTTGCACTCTCACACCTGCCTGTAATTTGCACGATTCATTAAGCACTGATGACATATTATGAATGATGATTGATATTGTTTTCTGTGGTAATCAACACACAATTTATCCCACCACATCAATAATAGTTCAGTAATTTGGGTATTTTGTATTATAAGCTATTAATGTATGGTGGTAATTGAGCTTACAGGGTGATGCAAAAGTTGGGAATTATAGGGATATTTTCGTGGTTTATCTGCCTTTTTTTATTATATCTGTATGACGATTGTACTATCTATCTATCTATCTATCTATTTATCTATCTACAAGCACAACAACCCACACTGATAAAAAGAGGTTAATTCCTTTGACTCCTCACTTTTGAATCATCCTGTATTTCGTGTTGTTGTTATTATTATGTTGCTATTGTGTTGTTGTGTTGCTGTTGTTGTTGTTGTGTTGCTGTTGTTGTTGTTGTGTTACTGTTGTTGTTGTTGTTGTTTATAAATGAATTATCGTATACTTTGAGGAGATTTTTTTTCTTTTTGTGACAATGATTTGAGAAAGTTAGTCAAGGGCCCATTAGGACTTGGGGCCCATTAGGACTTGGGGCCCATTTAACCTTCAGGTGGTGTTGGTGGGTGGTGAGGTGTGAGGTGGGTTATGAAGGAGGGAGAAGGTCAGAAGCAATATATATAGTGGAGGCAAGTGCGTGTCGCCCCCCTCATTCTCCTCTCACAGTGAAGAGAAGTAAATTTATATGGACTGCAGCAGTGTGTGTGTGTGTGTGTGTGTGTGTGTGTGTGTGTGTGTGTGTGTGTATGTAATAATAATAATAATAATAATAATAAACGGTTTATTAATAAAGTTGCAGCCGGTGGCTGAAAAAATACAAACTTACATTTGATTTAGACATAATGATATGCGTTGAATACATTTACAGGGCTGTACAGTACATAATTCAGGAGTTGTTCATTATTTTAACAATAGATGGGATGGTGCTATTCTTATATCTGTCTGTGCGGGCTCTTATGGGCTGAATTTTATTGTAGTGGCGAACTGCGCGAGGTGGGTGTGGGACTGCCGGTGGCAGGAGGTGGCGATGACGAGGATGGTGCAGTAGTCCACTGCCAAACCTTGCGAGTGCTTGGTGGTGGAGGTCTCTGAGGGATGGCATTTTCTGGGTGGAGAGAGCGTTTATGTAGCCAGAGAAGTCTGTGCCGAGCATAATTCTGCAGTCCCTTTTCTGTACCTTCTCTAGCCGATGTTGTGTGTGTGTGTGTGTTTGTGTGTGTGTGTGCGCGTGTGGTCTGTCTGTCTGTCTGTCTGTCTGTGTTAAAATCACCCCAACACACCTGAAATAATAATTTTCTTCACAAACATTAGCAATTTCGAATTATCCTGCTATGTATATAATTGCAGTAATTAGGTGATCAAGCCTCGAGCACCAGAATAATAATCCACACCACTACTGCAATTATCTCATCGTTAAGCGTCTGGCAACACCCTAACGACTATATAAACAGAAGTCATTATCCAAAGAGTAAGTTAATCCACTCTTAATAGTTCTACAGAAGGACTTGGTATGATAACCTCGAGTATCGTATCAGTGGAAGTCAAAGTTATCGAGAATCTGGCAGTACAGTCAATCGTATACAGTGGATTATCGAACATCTCCAGCCAGTATCGAAGTAAACAATGACATCTCGAGGAGGAGTTACAAATTGTCGTAAGTTTTCTCCCCTTAGTACAAGTAAGATATTTATTTTAACACGCGCTCATGGTACAATTTCGAAGCCATTTTGTTTTATACTGCAAGTTTCGATGTAAGTCAATTATTGTAATTAATTTTTCAATCTCCAATTACATTAGAGTTTAGTTACGTTCTTAAACGTTCAGGTACGGGATATCTTACATGTTACTTATATAAATGTAATGCAACTTTCAAACGACATCTATATACTGAAGCTACCCAGTTAGACATATTCTTCCATCTTCACTTATGAGGATTATCATCACACATACCTCTGAGAATACGACTTCTGACTCCAATGAATGAAAAAATAAACAGAGTTATCATGCCTCATGCACCTCAGCCTCAACAATCGTCAGGCACGCGGGAGGTATCGTTTATGGCTTCCCGTAAGGTCGGTTGGGTTGTGTTATGTGTTAGTAGTCAAAATATTGATGTACTGTATACATTGGTGGGCCACGTCTCTTGAGGAAGACTCGGGGGAGAGGTCCTAGGTCACCAGTCGCTCTCTCTCTCTCTCTCTCTCTCTCTCTCTCTTTACAGTTAGTAGTCAAGGTGTTGGGTAACTTTATCCATACCTCTAGTGAGCTCCCCTGAAACTCTCCCTCACCTGTACCTCCTCCGGTCCAGGTATTGGTTCTACACAGGTAACACGGTAGGGGAGACAGCCAAGAATACTCGTGTTATCGTAAACCAGAGTGAAGAATGATCCCGATTCATGCTATCCAGCTATTTGTTTCTTGGGCGTGAGGAGAGAGTGGGGGATGAAGAGTTGGGGTCGTAAGGGGGGGGGAGAAGAGAAGTGTGAGGGAGAGGGGAAGGACGGGGTGAGGTTAATAAAAGTGTTAACGGAGGAGAGGAGATTAGGTGATGGGACAAGCAGAGGGAGAAGGGTAGGGGAGGGGTGAGGAGTGGGGGAGGGGAAGTGGGAGTAGGGTAAGAGAGAGAGAGAGAGAGGGGGGGGGTGGAATGAGGGAGGGATGGGAGAGGAATATATGGGTGAGGGAGGGTGAGGGAGGGTGAGAGGGAAAACTAGGGTGAAGGAAGTAAGAGAAAAGAGAAAGGGGAAGTTTTTATGTTTATGATGAGTGAGAGGGAAGGCGGGGTGGGGGGGTTGAGGAGAGTAATGGGGTTGGGGTAATGAGAGGGGAGAGAGTGAGGGGGAGAAGGGATGGAAGATGGAAGGGAGGAAGAAGACATTAGAAGAGGAAGGGAGAAAAGATAGAGTGAGGGAAGATGGAAGGAGAGGGCGAGAATGATCAAAGGAGGGGGGTGAGAATGTGTGATAAAAAGAGTGGAAGGAAGTAAAGGGCGAAGAAATGAAGGAGAGAGAGAGAGAGAGAGAGAGAGAGAGAGAGAGAGAGAGAGAGAGAGAGAGAGCCTTAAAAACTCAATTAATCTTTTTCATGACATTCCAAACAAGTCTCATTTTTTGTTTACCCTTTAATTCAATATAATCCTCGTTAATTATATAGGTACACATTGAACCCCATATTATACGTTCACCATATTATAAGTATAGATCTTCATTCACTATTCCCTTCATATTTTTTTTTATATATCATTTTTCATTTACAAATTAAAGATTATCCTAATTAAAATCTAGTTTATCTCAATGAAGACATGACAAGGGTTGACATGACTGACAGGGGTTGACAAAACATGACAAGGGTGACATAATAGTACTACTCACTTGACAACAATGACGGGTCCCCAACTTCTATTCATGGACGAAGGTGAAGTGTTTGTGTTGGTATCACTGGGAGGAGAACAACTCAGTGGGTCTATAGGTGGATGAGAGGGATCACCTGGAGATTAAACCCCCCCAAGTATATTTCACCTGATGATTGAACACCCCTAACGCTACCTATAGAGGGAGGGAGGGAGGGAGGAGGTTAAGGTGTATTTGATTAGGATAGAGTTATGTTTGGTTAGGAGGGAAGGTATTATCCTGCAACAGTATGCTCCCCACTATTATGCACCCCACCACTTCTCCTCTCACCACACTGTCCTCCTTCCTGTCTCTCACCATCTCACTCTTCACTCACTATCCTCCCATCACTATCTCCCATCACTATCCCTCCCCATCACTATCCTCCCCATCACTTATCCTCCCCATCACAAATATCCCTCCTCCCTGTGCAGGTCGACCAACATAGCAACGGGGGCCAGTAGATGCCTATCATGACACCTTAAGATGCTTATTTATGGGGGTGGGGAGGGGGAAGGAGGGGGTGGCGGAGGGGGGTGGCGGAGGGGATGGCGAAGGGGGTGGCGGAGGGGGGAGGTGGTGGAAGGGAGTGATGATCAGCTATCTGAATTCGATAACGAGGGAAGGAAGGAAGGCGGGAGGAAGGGAAGGAAAGAGGGAGAGAGTAAAGGAAGGTAGGAGAGAGGAAGGGTTTGGAAGGATTGGAAAGAAGGAGGGAGAGAGGAAAGGAGGAGATAAAGAGGGAAGAAGGGGGAAGATAAAGAGGGAGGTAGGAGGAAAAAGTTGGAGGAAGGGAGGGAGGGAGGAAAGTGGGAGTGAGGTAGGGAAGGATGGGAAGGGAGGAAAGAAGGAAAAACAAGAATGAAAGGGAGAAGTCGCTTTGAGTATTTTTTTTTTAGTTTAACAAATTTATTGACAAAGCTTGTAGTAAAGTTTGCCTATTCTGAGTAATTCAGTCAGGTCTTGACAGTGAGGGTGGTATCACTTCTCACTGCCACACAGGACAGAGGTTCATACACAAAGAAATACATCGTATTCATTAACAGTATATATAGGTCAGAGTCATGTGGATTGATGTCTACCTTATCTCCTTCTTTGATGAGGATGGGGTCATGTATCCACAGAGGTAGTTTGGTGCTGCCCCCCTTCCTCCTTGACTTAACCCAGGTAGTATAATATGTGGTAATGACATTTACAAGATCACAGCAAAATTCATCCACTGACCCAGGTGTATATCCAGCATACCATCTGTGCATGTAGGCCTTGAAGTGCAGTTTAAGATTATCTGAGATGTTAATTCTGAGCTTAAGATGGGGCTCACACTTGACATCAGCAACAGTGTATGCAGTCGGTATTGCATAACGATCACTGACTAGGTGGTCTGAGATGACCTTAGCCTTGACAATACTGTCTACTAGGTTATACCCAATCACATAATCAAGTCTGCCCCCCATCAGATGTGTCACTTTGTCTGTGTCGTATACAGTGATATTATGATTATTGATGTAATTCACGAACACCCTCCCATTAGAGTTGAGAGACTACCAAAAGAGGAGAGGGGAGGAAAGAGGGAGTGAAGGAAGTAGAGAGGATGGCAAAGGATGGTTAATGAAACTAAGCGAGGGAGACAAGAGGAAGGTTAGGTTAGGTTAGGTTAGGATAGGTTAGGTTAGGTCTTTAAACTCTCTCTCATTTTTTAGGGAGTCAGGGAGAATAAAATTAGGGAGAAAGAAAAGAAGAATCATTTGAGAGAGAGAGAGAGAGAGAGAGAGAGAGAGAGAGAGAGAGATGGGATCAATCGGCCCCCAGGTGGTAGTGTATGGGCCATTTGAGAGAGTGTGAGAGAGTAACTGAGGTGATATGATGGTAGAGAGGAGGAGGGGGAAGAAGAGGTGGATAAGAAAGAGGAAGAGGTGTGTTGGTGGAGGAGAAGGAGGAAGAGTGATAATCTAGGAGGTGAAGGTAGCGGTGATGGTGGTGATCAAGGATGCGGAGGAGGAAGAGGAGGAGAAGGAGGAGGAGGAGGAAGAAAATGAGGAGGAGGAAAAGGAGGAGGAGGAGGAGGGGATACTATGATGACTCAGGAGGAGGAGAAGGAGGAAGAAGAAAGGAACAGAAACAGGTGAAACTAATTGGACAAAAGCAAACAGAGAGAGAGAGAGAGAGAGAGAGAGAGAGAGAGAGAGAGACATTTACGTAATAAGGAGTGATAGGCCAATTGGAGAGACAAAGAGGCAATAAAGAGGAAAGAGAGTACTGGAGGCGACAATAAAGCAGGAAGGGAAAGAGGACATTAGAAAGTAAAATGAGGTGAGTAAAAGAGAAAGTAGGAAAGCATTTGGATGTGGCGATAAGGTTAAAGAAAGGAGGAGATAAAAGGGGGGGGGAAGAGAAAATCAAAATAATAACATAAAAAACACAAGGGCTTGATAACGAATGAGGGAAATGGCAACATGGAATAAAATATAGGACGAATGGTGGTACAATGATAGATACAGTGAGATAATGAAGTTCAGTAACGAGAAAATGGTTAGGTTAGGGTTAGGTTAGGGTTAGGTTAGGGTTAGGTTAAGTTAGTTTAAGTTAAGGTTAAGTTGGGTACGATTGGATTGGTTAGGTTAGAGAGGTTAGTATAGATCATCAGATTTGAGTTAGGTTAGGTTAGGTTAGGTTACCATGAGGGTGTCTAATCTTCAGGTGAAAAAAACGGGGGTGTCAAATCTAAAGGTTGATACGGAAATACTTCATACATTCATTCCTTCATTATCATAGCACTATATAACTCCTACGTATCTATACAACAATTTACCATAATAAGAGAAAAGGGGAAAAAAATACCTCCCTCCACTATATGTCTTAAAAACACAGTAAGTGGTACTATTATTCCCGTAACAATATGCAAAGTGAAACCTGATACTGGATAAAGGCCATGGAGGGAGGGAGGGGTGGGTTGGTTGGTTGGAAGGAGGGAGGTTAGGTAGGTGGGGTGGAGGTGGGCTTGGTTAGAAGGGAAGAAAGGCGTGAGGAAGGGGCAAAGGTAAGGGAGAAAGGGTTTTAGAAGGAGGGAAAGAGGGAAGGGGAGGAACAAAAGGAGGGAAGGTGGGGTTTAGTGAGAACAAGGGACAAAGGGAGGGGTGGCTTTAGTAGGAGGGAAGGAAGGAAGGAGGAAGGGAGGGAGGGGCAAAGGTAGGGAGAATGGGTTAAGTAGGAAGGAGTGGGTTTTCTTTTAAATCATAAGGTGAGAACAGTTGAAGGTCAGATGGTCCCTTGTCTTAAATGGCCTCAACCTAACCTAACCTAACCTAACCTAACAGGATCTTGGTCTATTACAACTGGAACCTATTACGACTAGAACCCATTAATATTAGGATCCCATATCACTTGTCACCTTATTTTAGCTACGACACGAAGAATATGACGTGAGAAGTGTCTTGAGAAACTAACTGTTTATCATGATGTTTTGTTATTGTTGGGGGTCTCTCTCTCTCTCTCTCTCTCTCTCTCTCTCTCTCTCTCTCTCTCTCAATTAATCATTCGGGTCAGTGGGTCAGCCGCTACCAAAACAAAACTAGACTGACACTTGACAAATTTTTCAGTCTGTCACCCACGTGTATATCATGCCAGGATTTTCTGAAACTGTCATAGGTGTGTGTGTGTGTGTGTGTGTGTGTGTGTGTGTGTGTGTGGAATTAACATTTAAGGGAGACAATAGTTGGTAAACATTTAAGGAAGATAAGTAAGGGTGTGAACATTTAAGAGAGTAGGGTGTAAACATAAAGGGCGTTATATCACCAGGAAGGTCTGCTGCTATCCATTTTATGTCCTATTAAAGAACAAGGAAAGAGTAGTGTGCCAGCGATGCCCAGGAGTGAAGGCTTTTATACCAGCACCAGAGAGAGAGAGAGAGAGAGAGAGAGAGAGAGAGAGAGAGAGAGATTAAGGATCATTAATGAATAAGAAAATAGAGGCAAAGAAACACGAGAGAGAGAGAGAGAGAGAGAGGAAACTCGAGAAGGCATCAGCTTAGTGAGACAGGGTACATAAAGGCATGATGAAGGTGTGTGGTTAATGTGGTGGTGGTTAATGTGGTGGCGGTTGTGGTGGTGATGGTTAATGTAGTGGTGGTGATGGTTAATGTGGTGGTGGTGGTGGTGGTTAATGTGGTGGTGGTGGTTGTGATAATGATGGTTAATGTGGTTGTGGAGATGGTTAATGTGGTGGTGGTGGTGATGGTAGGTGATGGTAGTAGTGGTGATGATGATAGAGGTGATGATGATAGTGGTGGTGATGGTTAATGTAGTGATGGTGATGGTTAATGTGGTGGTAGTGATAGTTTATGTAGTGTTGGTGATAATGATAGTGGTGGTGGTGGTGGTGGTGGCGGCGGCGCGGGTTGGTCACTGTCACCAGCACACCACCACCATGTGCTACACTCATCATCCTTAACGACCCCACCACTGCCTCCTCCACCCAGCTATCTCGCCTCAAACTGGCTATTTTTGTTATGTGTGGCCACCATCCTTGGCTATTTCTCGCCAGGAGGTGGCTACTTGTGTCGCCCGCATCCATGGTCTCGTATTGTAATGTTTAGAAAGATTATCACTCTAATATTTTACGAAAACATTAAAATACAGGAAAGAAAAGACCAAAAGAAAACAAATTAAGATTCTTCTTAAAATAAATCAACATATTAACCACAATGCAGGCGGTGGAGATGGCTACCGGGAATTTCTCACCACGATAAAAGATTCGCCTTTTTTAGGGTTGAAAGTTGCCAAACATAGCGGGGTGTATATGGGCGCTTTAGAGCTCACTTTCCCCTAGCTAAGGCACGCAGAGGTGGCCCCTACGTGGCCTTCACAACCCACTGGCCCTCTATATCGCCGCGCGGGACTTAAATACGAGGCAACTTGGGCTGTCAACAAGATATCCTCTTTCGCTGTCACTGCGTCGTGGAGACTCTGACTTACTGAAGACAGTTTTAATGCCTCCTCCGCTGCACTCGTCCTTGTTGACTGTCTGAGTTATTGTACGTGATGAATGATGCTCTGGGTGTACGTTGATATTGTACGTGATGAATGATGTTCTGGGTGTACGTTGATGTTGTACGTAATGAATGATGTTCTAGGTGTACGTTGATATTGTACGTGATGAATGATGCTCTGAGTGTAGTTGTCCATAATGTTGACTTGTTGGAGTACTTGTACGTGATGAATAACATTACTCTGTACTCAGTATTTATTCACTGTTACAATGTACTCAATGTAATCTTAGATAACAATGTACTTGAGGGATAAATAATTGACTGCTGGTCTTGATCGTGATAAGGTTAGTGTTGGTCTGTAGAATAATTTTGAGACCATTTCGAGTATACATAACACATAGCTCTCTCTCTCTCTCTCTCTCTCTCTCTCTCTCTCTCTCTCTCTCTCTCTCTCTCTCTCATCTTGTGGCCTTCTTTACCAGATTTACACTATCCCGCTTCCACCCAGCTATTAATGGGCACCTAACTTTACAATTGAGGAAAAGAGAGTGATCGAATGCAGTGCCAGCCATAAATGCTCCCTCGTGTACCAAAGACTTAGTACACAGTCTGCTGCAGCCACTTGTCTCCTAACAGGTCGGTGGCAGGCATTTCAGACCCACTTTCCACACATTTCAGGGAGGCTTTCTGGTACCGGGCTGAGGCACGCGAGTCTAGGGTGTCCACGCTCCTTGTTTCAGATGACCTCCACGACCTAAATTCTCGGATCTTAACTCACGAAACCTGACCAAACCAAAACTTACACAACCTAACCTAACCTAACCTATATAGATCTTGGTAAAGTTTTGATAGCAAAGAACGTCTTAGTAAAATCAGCAATATTTTGTTTTATCATATTGCATCAAATTCCACGGAATGTCAAGGAAAATATCAAAAAGGTTTTCGTATTTCCCCAAAATAAGATCTGATATTTATCAAGGCTGAGTCGTTCAGTCTGGGAGTCATGATACAGGCAGACGCGAGTGAGACCAGCTGGTGCTTCTGTGATAATCTCACTTCGGAATTATTTCGAATATGAACACACAAAACAGTTTAATTCAGTCTCATATATCGGGAAATATGACCACATTTAACACATCCTCCTCCTGACGTTGATGTCAAGCGGAACACGTCCTCACAGAATTTATTACCTCATAAAAATTAAAACATGCAAAGTGAGGCAGGAAGCTCATGCAACGTGATTACAAATTGAATATTAATCTTCACCTCCAAAGATTTAATAAAAATAAATGCGAACTCGTCTGGAATAACAATCATTTTTATTTTTTTTCGAATGATGAGGAAATTCTGTCTGCTACTTTTTTCCCTCACTCTTGTAAGCTTTTCCCGGCTAGGTGGAGACGCCCTGGAATGAAGAGGAATACTGACTTACCTTTCATTACCTGTTCTTAATTATATATACAGTATCTACCTTTAGACATATGTACTCGCTCCCCCAAAAAATATCTTTACTGACGGGCCCGATGAAGATCAGAATGAACACTGTGACTCCTGTTGTCTCGTTAGGGTTGTCAAAATCCTTCGTCCGTTGTGTCATATTGCCTCGCACAATATCGTCGAGATACATTTTTGTAGCGAATGTTTCTATGGTGTGAATATGGCGAACTCTCACTTCATTAAAGCTATTTTTCGTTATATCTGTATACCGTAAGACGTATCATCTATGTTCTACCATGGTGTTTTCCTTCTATAAAACGGGTGATTGGGTGGGTGGGTTTGCTCGTAGGATGTAGTTGGGTGGCTGGTCGAGAGGTGGGGATGGAGGTAGTCGGAGTGGGAGGAGGTGGACAAAAAGAGGGGAGGGGAGGAGATTGAAGGAGGGGTCGAGGGTAGGAGGTAGTCGGAGAGGAGAGGTGATGATAATGTAGTGTGTGTGGGGGGTGGAGGGAGGGGGGAGCTGGCGTGTCTCAGAACCAGCCTTGCATTATGCATTTTCTTCCCAAGGATGTTGTGGGGTGTTTTAAAGTAGAGGAAGGAAGTTAGTTGGAAAGAAAATGAAATATTCTCCACTTTTGGGTAAACTGAGCGTCTTATCAAGTTAGTGGTGAGGAGAAGATACTGGTGTTTCTGTTTAACTTGTACCTGTGTAGACGATGACGGAGAGACTTGTATATACCTTAAGCCTCTCTCTCTCTCTCTCTCTCTCTCTCTCTCTCTCTCTCTCTCATCCTCCCAACACTTAAATAATATCACATGAGACAAGAAACATGTTCCTCAAACACAAAATATGAAAAATCGCACTTAATTCTTTGACGTAAGTTAAAACACAAAAAAATTTACGAAGACTCTCCCTTAAGTGGACACGTTATCAGAAAATTACTCAGGAGGGAAATTATCACATAAGAAGCATTGGAAATTTCTCTTAAATACAGTGCGTTATATATTTATGTTTTACGGTAAATCCATCAGTTATGTTTCATTCTCACATCCTTAAGTTAGGAGGAAAATATCTATACGATTCTTTAAGACTCTAAGACTCTACCCTCCCCTCCTCTCCCCCCCCCTCACCACTCCCTGGATCTCACCTAAATCCAGAGGCAAAGAAAAAATTATATCACCAATGGACAAAACAGAACATCTCAGGTTTTCTTTTGTAATGGTGAATCACGATAACACAAACACGGGTCTCCAATAGGCAGCAATATCCTGTGTAGACGCTCGACTGATTCCTGTTGACGGGGCTCACTGGTATATACCTGGCACGGGGGGAGACGTAGGGGGGTTGACTGTCTATTTTTTTATCTCTGTCTGTATTTTTATATTTCCTGTCAATATTTTTATACATCTACATACATCAATCTATGGGTATATTTTTTCATTGGATTGTAGGCTATAAGTTGTATACGACCCAGGAAGATATTATACCACAGGATATATGAGTGTGTATAGGACTATATAATTGGGAACAGGGATGGTAATCGATTTGCAGATTGTGTTCCGGGGTAATGGTTGGCTAAATGCAGTTGGCGAGTTGTCCGGTCTTCTCGGACTATTCCTTGACACTGGGTCATGCAACTCGTTAAATTTGGGTGTGGTTGTTGTGTTGGCGACAGCTTCTACACATTAAGCAAATTCACGCCTAGGTGGCCCTTGGGCCGGCCATCCTCGTGACACGAGGGGCAGCCATTATTATTATAATTATTAATTATGTCAGTTATACTAAATCTCTCTCTCTCTCTCTCTCTCTCTCTCTCTCTCTCGTGCATTTCAACTCAGGTCCATTGAGTTGATATACGTATACTCTATGTGTGTGGGTGTATCGCACTTACTCATAAGGGGCCTGTTTAGACTGGAGCTTATTAGGGTTAGGGCCTATTAGGACTTGGGATTATTAGAATTGAGGCACATTTAATCATCAACTATTATTGTATACAGTATATTGCAGATGTTATGTCAGTGAAATGTGGGTAAAGAAATGCGTAGACATTAACAACACAACATTAACATCACAACATTAACAACACAACATTAACAACACAACATTAACAACACAACATTAACAACACAACATTAACAACACAACATTAACAACACAACATTAACAACACAACATTAACAACAAGTGATAAAGGTTTAGTCGTCATGTCACCAGAAGTATTAAATCACCACAATATAGCAAGTCATCTCATTGTTCATTTTCAGCTCATTTTCACCGTCACTGTCGACACAACATCAAAGTAACATGACGACCTATGAGACGAGTACAGCTTCACCACAACTCCATATTTCAATAAGGTCGTTCTTCATACTTAATAACGTCCTAAATATAGCATTAAACCCCATATCTGGCTTAACACTATCATAACCTGAGTGATTCTCGTATAGGTAGAGAAACAAACCATGTCATAATATCATCTGTCATTAAGAGTCAATCTACTTGGTTATTCCACACGGAGACCATCCATCGTGATAGCCTTGGTATAGCACTCTTATCACCCGGAGGAGTGAGGGGTAGGGAAGAGACGAGTAATAAAGGCGACTGAATTCCCCGTCGGAAACTTCCCAAAGAGGCTGGACAAATAGCTAGCGGAGGAGGAGGAGTTAGTTTGGACGGTTGAGTTGGGCATCCCTGAGGGCCGGCAGCCACCTGAGTCTCGGGAGGATGGTGGTGGTGGTCCCTTGGGGTGTGAGGGTGGTAGTAGTGGTAGTGATGTTAGTAGTGGTAGTGGTGGTAGCGGTGTTAGTAGTGGTGGTGGTGGTGGTAGTGGTAGCGGTGTTTTTAGTGGTGGTGGTGGTGGTCCCTTGGGGTGCAGGTAGTGGCGGTAGTGGGTCCTTGTGGTAGTAGTGGTGGTGGTGGAGAGTAGTGAGCTGGGTGTATTCTCTCTCTCTCTCTCTCTCTCTCTCTCTCTCTCAGATTAGAAAACAATTACAATAAACTTATATCTACAAAATACCCCCCCAAAAAAAACCACATACTCGGTACTATGAAGCCAAACAAACAAACAAACAAACAAACAAATAAAAAATAAACTGGCTTAAAAAAATAAATAATAAATAACATATATAGACCCTATGATCACCCAGCCTTGACAATTGCCCCATTAGATCATTAAGCTAAAAGTTACCTGAATTACGTTTCGACAGTGGAAACCCTCAACGATTTTTGTATGTATCCCGTCCTTAAACCACCTCCAAGACCAAACAGCTCAATCACCCCTCACCCCATCACCCATCACCCCTCACCCCATCACCCCTCACCCCTCACCCATCACCTCCAAGACCAGACAGCCTCAATCACCCCAGCCTCCATCACCCCTCACCCCATCACCCCCTCACCCCATCACCCCACCCATCACCTCCAACACCAGACAGCTCAATCACCCCCAGCCTCCATCACCTCACCCCATCACCCCACCCCATCACCCCTCACCCCATCACCCTCACCCTATCACCCCTCACCCCCATCACCTCCAAGACCAGACAGCTCAATCACCCCAGCCTCCATCACCCCTCACCCCATCACCTCCAAGCACAGCCCCAAGTTACTCCTCACCCCACAGCGCTGCCGCCCCCCCTTACCCCCCACCTCCCCCCACCTCCCCCCGTCCCTCAATTGCAACCATTTACATTTCAGCAATACAAACATTCACTGGACTATTACCTCTAATTGAAAAATACATATTTATACCTCGTTATATAACTGTGCTGGGAGCCGAGCAGTTTGTGTATATCAAACCCCGTGTGTATGATGTATAGTGGGGGAGGGGGGGCTGGGGGGCTGGAGGAGAGGGGGGCTTGGGGGGGGGAGTGTGTATATCAGGGATTGGGTTGGAGTCAGTTTTGATCTATAGGATGATCAACGTCACCATCACCATCACCACCTAGTCAATCGTTGTTTTAACTCTGTTCATCCTAGGGGAAATAATACCTTTTGCCTGCCATATAACTATAAAAAAAAACATATTATTATTGGATGACTTTCATATATGTTAACATTGCCTTGGCCCCACCCCACCCCTCCCCCCAACCCTCCCCCACCCATCCCCAACTCCCTCCCCCACCCACCCCTAATAATAGTACCTTTCATTAATACAAAAAATTATATATTACGTTACAGTGGCAAAACATTTCATGCATATAATGTGGAGTGAGAGGACTTTATTGTTTATTTTTCACTGATAAGCCAAGTATTTTTTTTTAATTAGTAATATCTGTAATAATTTTGAATAACATTAATATGAGAGATTTCTATCCTGGGTTAGGTTAGGTTAGGTTAGCAGGTATAATTTAACGTATTAACTTTTTGATGATTCTTCTTGGTGTCGTCGCTTAAGTGACCAGTTAAGTGATTCTAAGGAACGAAGTATTTTGAGAATCAGTGATCAAGGTTCGTTGTGTTAGTGTGTTTCGTGATGCTCGGTGGAGTGTGTAGTTATAGTCCTGTACTATCTGAGCACTTATGTTGATCTGATGAGAAGTGGCGTTATCTCTATCTGTCTATTTCTCTCTCTCTCTCTCTCTCTCTCTCTCTCTCTCTCTCTCTCTCTCTCTTTGTTGTCTCTCTCTTTCTCTCTCCTCCCCTTCCCCTTTACCACCTCCACGGCCCCACAAACATCAGATATCAAAGGGACACCCCAAGAAAATTTGTCACACCGGGCCCGTCTTCCCCAAACCAATTTTCTGCATGTTAACACACATCTTGTTACAGCCTGAGGGGAAGCATCCGTGTTTAGGGAGATTCCTCGATGTGTTTATCCCCTGAATCGACGAATTTAAATGAAGATACGGAAAGTTTCATGTGTTCATTTTCCCCTAAATATGAATATTGAGATGTGATATATCGTTGTTATTTTTATTTAATTATTTTTTATTGTAATTGATGTAGTTTGATTATTTTCTGGTTATTTTATCTTTTAATGGTAATATGGACAGTCACGTACATTATGTTATAGAGTATAGTATTTCCATGCTAACTTGGCCCGTAAGTCACGCCCCTCTTTTATACTAATAGCTGATTGGTTCATAAAAAATTCATACTAAATGTGTTTGCAATTGCTAAGTAGATCTGTTATTATCTAAAATAATGATAAATATCTGGACTAACAAAATGCAAATGATTTCAAGGCAATAGCACTTCAGAGAGGACGTTAGAAAATTTTAAGTATTTAGCATAGAAGGTCGATATAAATACGGGGGGGGGAGGTTAAACGGTCAGGGGAACCAATCAGCTATTTTTAGCTATAAACGAGGGGCGTGACTTACAGGCCAGCTTAGCGTGGAAAGGGTATAGTTATTAATTCATTCACTGGCGGAGAAGAATGTTATTGACTCATTCACTGGCGGAGAAGAATGTTATTGCCTCATTCACTGGCGGAGAAGAATGTTATTGACTCATTCACTGGCGGAGAAGAATGTTATTGACTCATTCACTGGCGGAGAAGAATGTTATTGACTCATTCACTGACGGAGATGAATGTTATTAACGCATTCATAGACACACACACACACACACACACACACACACACACACACACACACGACAACTCTCTCTTCCCCACTTCTTCAGTATCCGAACCATCAACACCTTTCCTCCCGTAATCTTCCTTCACCCTCTGTTTCACACCTTATAACCAAACTCCTCACCAAACTTGGACCACTGCGACAACACCCCAAGAAAGAGACAGAGACAGAGAGACAGAGAGAGATTGAGTCCCTCCAACCATACCTGTACGTGGTCACAAGGCTTCCCGTCACCGTCATTAACTCCTCTAAACACAATCCCTGGACAAGTTAAGAGCCACCAAACACGACCTGGTAAAGTTATCCCAGAAACTCACTTAAGAAGAACAGCGCGCCCCGCCGTCAAGGGTAACTGAGTTAAAAGAATCTCCACCATACTAATACAGTTTACTATCTTCATCCAGTTTACTCGACCTAGTTTGGGCATCTCTCTCTCTCTCTCTCTCTCTCTCTCTCTCTCTCTCTCTCTCTCTCTCTCTCTCTCTCTCTCTCTCTTCTTAGCTTATCTTAGTTTGTATAGGTCGTCTTAGCTCCTGTCAGTTCTCCGCCCCGGGACATCCATGAACCTTGAGACACATGAAGCTGTGAATCCGAGACATCACACGACACACTGCACCGTCTATGGGTCTAACAATGTCTGGTGTCTCGGATTCACAGGTTCGTGAGTCTCAGGTCCTAGGTCTGACATTTTTTTTTCCCGTGGCTGTACGTCTATCATTGGTATACATAATGAAGTCACCGTGTATTTTGTTTACGTGTGTTTGTGTTTGTCCAGTTGGTGACTTTTCTGACTGGTACACTCAGCGTTGTCAATTAGTTTCTTTAGTCTCGGCCTGGATTAATCACAGAGGGTTTGCGTCTGTCATTTTCTGTCTCTTCAAATACTATCTCTCTGTCTGTTTGTCTATTTATCTCTTCCTTTGCGTCACTCCTTCTGTCTGTCTATCTCTCTGTTTGTGTCTACTTGTCTGTCTGTCTCTGTGTCTACTTGTCTATCTGTCTGTCTCTGTTAGTATCTACTTACCTGTCAGTCTGTGTTGTGTCTGTTTCTCTGTCTGTCTCTTAACTTTGTCTCTCAGCCCGTCTATGTCATTTCCTGTCTCTGTCTTCACACCAAAGACAGAAGACTTGCTTATCCTTCTCAGGTCCTGTACAATTACGACGGAAATGGACGTGTTCCCTCCCACTGTGGCCAACACACTCCTGCTGCCTCCTGTAGCAACCACCTCTTAATCTCATTGTCGAGGCCTTGTTGTTGTTGTGGTCTTGTTCTTCTTCTTGTTCTTCTTGTTCTTCTTTTTGTTGTTGTTGTTGCTCTCTCTCTCTCTCTCTCTCTCTCTCTCTCTCTCTCTCTCTCTCTCTCTCTCTCTCTCTCTCTCTCTCTCTCTCACACACACACACACACACACACACGCACGCACACACACCTCAAGGCCAAATTAGATTTACGCTTTTTCGATACAGTGGCCGCCAATGTTTCTTCACCCTTAAAGTTGCATCTTGTCTTGTTTTTAGCGATGACTCGGTGATAGTCGCCACGCTCGCCACCTCCCTACGTCGCCACCTTCATTGTCTCCCTTTCATATATTTTGTAACTCAAATGGGCCACCAGTCTTAATAGGCCCTAGTCGTATTGGTCTTGTCTTAATACGTCCCAGCTCTGATTTGCTTTAGTCCCAAAAGGCTTCCAATCCTAACGAGTCCAAGTTTTAAGAGATTTTGATCCTAATAGTTCCCATTACTTATTGACTCGAATCCTAATACACCTCAGTCCTAATCTGTCCTATCTTACACCTATCGTACCCATTAGGAGTGGGGTCCGTCAGGATTGAATACCTGTAGCATTGGTGTCCTACTGGTTCAGTGCCTATAAAGATTAAGAAACCTGTACCATTGGAACCCATAAAGATTGGAACTTATGAGGTTGGTTCTTACTCCCCCCCCTCCCCCATCCTCCCGCCGTCACCCCTGCCTTCCCATTTTCCCTCATCTTCCTCCTCAAGGATCCCCTTCCATCCCTACCCTCCCTCCTCCCTCTCCTCTTACTCCCAGTTGCCAGCAGATGCCGTAGTTCCATGGGTAGAGAAAGGGGTTGGGTGGATATTGGGGGTAGTTATACATCATGTGGGTCAACTTGGTATCTTAGGTGGCTCTCTCTCTCTCTCTCTCTCTCTCTCTCTCTCTCTCTCTCTCTCTCAACATGAGCCATTATAAGTGGAAGAGAACCAGTACATCAGAGGAGAGTTATAGGTGGGTCCTCACAGCCGTCTATGGTAGAGGCGATATCTCTCGGTTCCTGCCACGGAGTCACCTTTCCCGTAAAGACATCCGCTCGTAAATGAAGAGTTATGGCAGCTCCGATTAGATGGTGTTGTCGGCACGGTGTGATAGATGGAAGTTGAAGACTATCTGATGGCTGTAATAGGAGCTGATAGTCGATTTTTAGAACACACACACACACACACACACACACACACACGTAAGCTTACACCATGAATAAACGGACACCACAGTAACGCTTCCATGTGGTATAAATGAATTGTTTGTTGTTTTGAGGTACAAATTCCTTTACCAGTTCAGCCAACACATACATAGATACATACAGACATGTGTAAATGTATGCATGTATGAACTTACATTTATGCAGACTTATAACATGGACTGATACATACATACATACATGCATACGTATATACATACATACATACCAAGGGTCGAAATCCACACAGCATCATGTAGAAACTGCCGGAGATATCAAAAGCAATTCACTGAACGTAATGGTGTATGGAAGAGAGAGAGAGAGAGAGAGAGAGAGAGAGAGAGAGAGAGAGACGTGCAGTGTAGCAGAACAGGCCGGCGAACCTCACACCCAGGATACAGTGACTCGTCTCGCTTTGATGTTTGTAATGTTATTCTGCACCAGCTCCAACCATCACCACTACTGCCACCACCACTACCATTACTGCCACCACCACTACCATTACTGCCACCACCACTACCATTACTGCCATCACCACTACCATTACCACCCACCACCTGCCATTACTGCCACCACCACTACCATTACTGCCACCACCACCATTACTGCCACCACCACTACCATTACTGCCACCACTACCATTACCACCACCACCACTACCACCACCACCATTACTGCCACCACCACTGCCATTACTGCCACCACCACTGCCACTGCCCACCACCACTGCCATTACACCACCACCACTACCATTACTGCCACCACCACTACCATTACTGCCACCACCACTACCATTACTGCCACCACCACTACCATTACTGCCACCACCACTACCACCACTCTTACCACCATCACCACTCCTACTAACACTACTATCATCACCCATCACCACCCACCACCACTACTAACACCACTACCACCTCCATCACCACTGCTACCACCATCACCATCCTCCGCCACTACTATCACTGCTACCACGACTACCACCACCAATGTTATCACCATGACCCCTCCATCCTCCCCTTATAGCCACACCTTCGCCACCGTTTTATTACCGTAAAATTAAATATCCTAATACATAAGTGACTGTTGCCTCATAGTCAATATCTGCAACTGTTGTCGGCTTTGGGGCCGATGCTCTCGCTCCCCTGAAGCAGAGCAAAGCCGACCTACAGAGAGAGAAGGACAGTCGATGTCTCATCCAGAACCACCCCTTGAGCTGCTTCTGTTCGGATAGCACCTCCGCGAGTCTGGCGTAAAAGCATCTTGCACTTGGTCCCATCCCATCAGAGGTTGTGAACACTAGAGTGAAGCTGCCTTGATCAACGTTCTGAATTCTCTCCCCGTATGCCCTTATCTTGTCGTTCTCGTTCCTCCTGTGTGCAGCATCGAGAGCTAAGTTGCGGTGACATGCGGCCATGGGATCAAAAATCCTTATGTCGAAGAAGGCTCGCTGTCCCCGTGTCCAGAATCCTCGAGCACTGACGTCAACACGGGCTTCGTTGGATGTGTTTGAAGTCCTATGTTGGAAATTCTTACCGTCCAAAGGAAGGAGGGTCGGTTCTACCCTGACATCACGGCAGATTTCCTTCAACATATTTGCTTTGAGATCCCTTACTTCGTCATGCCTCATGCATATGAAGCCCCCTTTCTTGCACACCATGGCGTGATCGACGTTATAGGAAGAGCCACACACGCATTGGGAGGGCAAACCTTCTACTGGCCTACCGTACCTTAGAGTATTGGCATCTGTAAGTTCTTGTTCATTGAGACTGAAACCATATGCCCTCCCTGACCCCTATCACTACCATCGCTACTACTGTCACTACCACCAGAACCACCGCTCCCCCCTGCACCACCACTAATATCACAACCAATCCCTCCCTTGTGGTTCCGTTTGGTACTATCTGCCCCTGAAAGAAAGAGAGAGAGAGGGAGAGATATAAAGAGAGATAAATTTAAAGAAAGAATCAGACAGGCAGAAAGAAAGAGAGAGAAAAACGAAAAAAAAATCGGAAACAAAGGAGAAGAATTTACAGAGAGACAGAGAGAGACAGACAGATAGGGAGTGATAAGACAGAACGGCAGTATATCACGTGAGAGGAACGAGGCCTTTGAAGTCCCTAATGTTATTCTGGGTTGAAACGCACCTCACTCCACTCTCTAAAAGCATAGCCGAGTGTAAGGCAGGGGACGATGGGTAGAGGAGGAGAGGAATAATGAGAAGGGGAATAAGATTGATAGAGTAACGTGGTGAAATATTACTAAAAAAAAAAAGAGACGATTATTGGATGAAAGTAAAATAATAAAAAACACGTAATTACTCTATATATTGATAAGGTAAAGTCAGGGATATCTGTTTATGGCTGTAGAGGAGATAACAGAGAAAAGGTCATGTAAATTAAGGTCGGTTTGGTTGTCTTAGTTGAGGACATTTGAGAAACTTGGTTGAGTTAGTATTTTCATCGGAACATAACGACATTATTGTACACATCTCTCACATTCAGGTAATATATGATCATTCGCGAAGGGTAGAACGATAAACACGGTAATATTCGCGAAAAGTGAGCAAGATATGATGATAAATATAAACACAGGTTATCGCGGGAGAAATGACTGTATTTACAACTTCATCTATTTCATAAGACTCCCCCCGTCATCCCTCCCTCCTTCTCCCCTTTCCCCCTACCTCCCCCTCCCCCCCCCCTCCTCCTCCCTCTCCTCCCCTTCTCCCCCCCCCACTCTCCTCCCCTTCCCCTCCCACCAGTGTAGCAGACATCAAAGGTGTGGTAGGAAGGAAGGAATCAGAAACATCATCTACATTATTCACCGATCGTGCAAAAAAGAATTCGAATCGCTGTTTGGCATATAATTAAGTCTTCATCACCTCCGTAGATCACATGTCAGAGGTCATAGTTTTGGTTATTTCGATGACCTTTGACCTCTTTAAATAATATAAGAATATTATACGTTGCTGTTTCATCTACATCTGTTGGTGGCCTTAGGGAAGTAATATTTGTTTGGGGGGGATTTGCGAATACAGTAATACTATGAACGCTCGGTAAGGAGGTTAACCTGCCACGTGAACTCGATATATATACCATTCTGTATATTGATATGTATGTATGTATGTATGTATGTATGTATGTATGTATGTATGTATGTATGTGTGTGTAAGTGTGTGTGTGTATGTATGTATGTATGTATGTATGTATGTATGTATGTGTGTGTGTGTGTAAGTGTGTGTGTGTGTGTGTATGTATGTATGTATGTATGTATGTATGTATGTATGTATGTATGTATGTATGTATGTATGTATGTGTAGGCGCTACCTGTATAATCAACATGTTCGCCTCTCAAGCGATGGGACCTGGGTTCGATCCCCGGGCAGGGTGAAACTATGGACAAGTTTCTTTCCGTCATTTGCCTCTGTCTACCCAGCAGTAATTGGGAATCAGGATGTTAATCGATTTGCGGGTCGTGTTCCGGGGTAATGGTTAGCCAGTGCAGTTGGCGAGTTGTCCGGTCTTCTCGGACAATTCCTTGACACTTGGTCATGAACTCGTTAACTCAGGCTGTGGTTGTTGTGTTGGCGACAGCTTCTACACCTTAAACAAATTCACGCCTAGGTTGCCCTTGGGCCGGCCATCCTCGTTACACGAGGGGCAACCACTGTTATGTATGTATACGTGAGTGCGCCAGTACCTCCGTTGGGGTCACCTGAGTGTAATCAACTTGTAACACCAATTACTTCAACCTTCGTAGCGGAAATGTGCGAAAAGAAACAGGATATGGTAAGCTGAGGCCAAACCGCCGCTTTTCACGCTCACTAATACATTATTGAACTGAAGGAACTGTCTACCTTACTGCACGAGCGAGTTGTGTGTGTGTGTGGGGGGGGGAATATTGGTAGTGCTTTATTATTGTTATTATTATTAGTGCGTGCGTGCGTGCGTGAGTGCGTGCATACATGTGTGTGTGTGATAATAATAATAATAATAATATTGAAAAGTTCAGCAGCCGAAGGCTGAAAATATACATTGGCCATAAATGACTTACCGGTATTACATGAAAGACTTAGGGTGGGTGGGACGTTTAACAAAGCTTTCATTATTTAAAGGAGAAGGAACATAAATTAAACATACAAATTATAGTTTACAGTTGATGGCCCGGGCTGGTCTCTTGCCCTACTGTGTGAGGTCACGTAGGCCATGTGGTGCAGTAACTCGTCAGTAGATGTTGACATGATGGACTTCACGTGGTCTTTCCGAAACGAAATTGTCACTTTTGGCAGGATTATGTTGATATCGAGGCAGTCACACACACACACACACACACACACACACACACACACACACATCAAATAACTCTAATATAAATATAGATGTGCTATAAAGAACTCACAAGCCGACACGAAAAATGGAAATGCGATTAAAGAATTAATTAAAGAGATTTCTGAATTGGAAAAGATGAATTTAGTGATAATATTATCCCCGAGAAGTTAATGATAGATATTGTGAAGAAAAAAAAATATATATATCTCATTGAACAGATCGGGACATATGGAAAAATATATTCTTTTTTATCTCAAGGACGAAAAATCTAACTTGTGAAGGTTACACTGGAAATAGACACTCACTTAGTTCACTACTGGGGACAAACATAGAGTGATTCATATTGATGCCAAACTTAAAGACTTGAAGAAAAAAATAATACTAACCTCAACAAACCACTATTACCTTCCACACACACACACACAAGCAAATAATAAACTGAATCCTGATAGAGAATTGTAAATGGCATTATTTCTTATTATATTAACCTCATTTGCATATTGTGGTGTTTTAAGGACATCAGTGGAAATAAACTTTTAATTGATTTCTTGGACTTAATGCTGAATCGACTAACTGTTTATCATTTTTTGTATGTCTTCATTGTCTGTCTGTCTGTCTGTCTGTCTGTCTGTCTATTTCTGTCTGTCTGTCTGTCTATTTGTCTGTCTGTCTGTCTGTCTGTCTGTCTGTGTGTCTGTCTATGTGTATCTGTGTTTGTCCGTCTGTTTTTCTATTTCTGTCTATCTATTTCTGTCGGTCTGTCTGTCTGTCTGTCTGTCTGTCTGTCTGTCTGTCTGTCTGTCTGCATTAATTATCACCATGTCTGTCGTCACAAGGTTGAAGGCCTCAGTGCATTGTATATTTAAACGAACCTAAACAAGTATGTGGGAACATTCTTACACAATTTTTGTAACAGCATATTTAGTAGGCCTACCCCCCACCAAGTGCACCCGAGTACCAATTTCCTCCCACTCCACGCCCACTCCACACCCACTCCACCTCGCCCACTCTTAATTCCCATCATTAACGGGATTTTTTTCATATATCGTAAATATCTGTTGTATTTAAAGTCTCTGAAAAAATAGAGTAAAAGCAAAAAAAAATATTATATACAATACTTTAGATGAATTATATTTTTTCCTATAATCATATTAATTAAATACTGAGAGAAATTATTAAACCCTTCTTTGTAATAATTTAAATATTATTGTAAATTAAGTTGTTAAATTAATTGATTTAAGTATATATAATCACTTAAGACTACAGTGGAGTTAATATTGTTGTAGTGTGTATGTGTGTGTGTGTGTGTGTGTGTGTGTGTGTGTGTGTGTGTCTGTCCCCATAGGCCTACTACCAAAAGCACCTCACTTCCCACTGCCTCTTCAACCTCCCCCTTTAACCCCCCCCCCTTTTCCCTCTTCTCCTCCCACTCCCTCCCTCCCTTTCCCTTCCCTTATTTCAAGAGGTTCTTCGGTAAGAGGATGGGAGGGGAGAAAGAGGAAGGGGGAATAAGGGGGAACTTTGAACTATAAAGGGGACAGGGGAAACAAACCTAAGGGTGTTTGTAGTAAGGGGAGAAAAGGGAGGGGAGAGTAACTGTGAAGGAGGAGGTCTAGCTTTGGTGGGACGAGTTTCAAAGGGGGGGGAGAGGGGTCATCTTTAACCCTTTTTCAATTATTTAAGTTAGGCCTAATGATAAAGGGTAAAAGGTGATTATTTTGGGTGTCTAATCTTCATATGCACCTAAGCCTATTACGGAAGAATAGAAACGATTATATAACATTATTAAACACAGGTAACAGAAAAAATAAATGTTTTTCTTTTAGTATAAGTAAATATTCCAAAACAATTAAGGTATAACTATCCTTAACATCTCTGACATGATATAAATGAATAAATACCATGATACACTTCTTTTTTTTTTTTACTTTAGTTCAGTTCCAAAGTCCATTTCACTTACAGAATAAAATCTAAAAAACTATGGACGCGTGACTGAATATATGAAGGCCACATATTCTGGTTTTTTATTTGTTGAGGGACAGTATGGCGGTGTGGAATAGTTTTATGTGTGTATATCCTGTGTAATTTTTCCTTTTTATTTGGGATGGTATGTGTGTCAGGTGAGAGGGAGGGAAGGTAGGTGGGTGGGAGGGTAGGTGGGTGGGAGGGGAGCGAGATGAGAGAGGGAGGGACGGTAGGTGGGTGGGAAGGGGTAGATGAGAGAGGGAGGGGAAGGAGTAGGTGGGTGGGAGGGGTTGGTGAGGGGAGGGGAAGAGGAGTAGGTGGGTGGGAGGGAGTTAGTGAGAGAGGGAGGGAAGGTAGGGGTGGGTGGGAGGGAGTTGAGTGAGGAGGGAGGGAAGTTGGGTATAGTAAGCACTTGTCACTCTGGTAAATGAATGAACATGACAACCCCCACAATGGTTAGTGTTTATAACGTGTGTGGCTCTCTCTCTCTCTCTCTCTCTCTCTCTCTCTCTCTCTCTCTCTCTCTCTCTCTCTCTCTCTCTCTCTCTACTCTCTCTCTCTCTCTCTCTCTCGTAGTATTAATACCCTCAGTGTCAAGACCTGACTCAATTACTCAGAATAGGCAAACTGTACTCCAAGCGTTGTCAATATATTTGTTAACCTAAAAAAATAATATCTTGATTCATTATTATTATTTATTATTTATTATTATTATTATTATTATTATTATTATTATTATTATTATTATTATTATTATTGTTTCCTCAGCCACAGAAGACCATTCAACAACACACTAATCACTCCATTATTGTTAACAGAAGTTTGAAAGAGGAGAAGGACTGGGAGGAGGAGGGAGGAGCACGGGAGGAGGAGGCAGGAGGGAGGAAAGAGGGTAGTGAGAGCATCTTTATAAAACATCACCCCCCCCTCCCCTCCCACTCCCTCCACCCCCTAAAAAGAGGGAAATTGGCGTTAACAATAAAAATTCATTAACGCGCCCGGCTATTTTCCTCCAACTTTCCCCTAAAGAGAATGTCTCCTTTGAAGTTCCCCTGATAAAGTTTTTGATTTCCCTCCTACTCTACATCTCTTCCTTTTATTTTTTATTATATTTTCTTGGAATTATCGAACTTTTAATGGAAATCTGGATAAAAAAAAGATTTAATGAGCAATGTGGCTTTGATGTTAACGAGGGCCTCAGAGGGTTAAGTCAGAGAGAGGGATTATATGCAAGCGCTTTTGGGGGTAGGTGGCTTCCTCTCAGGTGCACACACACACTCTTAGCAGGCAGGTAAGAGGGTCGCGTCATGACCATTATACCCCCCACACACACACACACACACACACACACACTCTTAGCAGGCAGGCAGGTAAGAGGGTCGCGTCATGACCATTATACCCCCCACACACACACACTCTCACACTCACACACACACACACACACACACACACACACACACACACACACACACACTCTCTTAGCAGGCAGGTAGAGGTCGCGTCATAAACCATTATACCCCCCACACACACACACACTCACACTCACACACACACACACACATGTGCCGGGAGTGATAATCTTATCTAACCTAACCTAACCAAACTTAACCTAGCTTAACCTAACCCAAGCTAACCTTATCCACCCCATACTAACCCAACCTACCTTGATTAAACTTACCCCTAAGCTAACTTAATCTCACCTAACTTGTCATTGACGTTAACCAACTTAACCTAACTGTAATTTAACGTTAACATGTTCTAACTTAACCTCCACCTAATCTACCTCTTAAATTAATCTCATTTGATATATGTACCTAACTTAACCTAAACTAACATAACTTTCCTCTAACCTAACTTAAACTAACCTCGCCTTCCATATAACCTCACTTAACCAAATCTACCCATAACTTAACCAAACTTATCGCTAACCTAACCTAACCTAACCTAACCTAACCTAACCTAACCTAACTTAACCTAACCTAAACTTAAGCAAACCTTCTTTTTCCTCATCGCTTTTTCATTAATTTACTTTCACTTTTCTCTTTTTCTACCACTCTCTTCTCTTTGTTCCTTCTCTTTCTTCTACTCCCCTTCCCCCTCTTCCTTCTCCTCCTCCTGCTCCTCCTCCTCACCCTCCCCCTCTTCTTCCCCTAAAAGATCCCACAATTCAATTACAGTCTCCAGTAAGGGTGATATAAATGACGAATGGGCAATAAACTTCGCCAGGGTGAGAGTCGCCAGGGTGTGAGAGTCGCCAGAGTGAGAGAGTCGCCAGGGTGTGAGAGTCGCCAGGGTGAGAGAGTCGCCAGGGTGTGAGAGTCGCCAGGGTGAGAGGTCGCCGGGGTGAGAGAGTCGCCAGGGTGTGAGTCGCCGGGGTGGGAGTCGCCCCGGGGTGTGAGAGTCGCCAGGGTGTGAGAGTCGCCAGGGTGAGAGAGTCGCCAGGGTGAGAGAGTCGCCAGAGTGAGAGAATTATATTGTGAATTTTGCCACTTATAACAGCTAGTTTATTATGCACCCCATACTCATCCTGTAAGCGGTAGAGCAAAAGCATTACAGAGTAGACGTCACAAAGTAAGGGTGTGAATAACTGTCTGCAGTGGTCAGGATATTGTGGCATTGATTGTTACAGAGTATTTCCAGTACTTAACTAGGACTCAAAACAACCAACCTTGTAAGTAAATGGAACACCAAATCTTTTAAGTTTATCTGTAAGGAAGTCACCTGTTTGTATCATGCTAATCACCACAAGTTGCTGTGAAACATGTGAAGTGAAGCCAATTGTCTCTAGACTGGTGGTAAATAAGTCTTGTATTATTTATTCTCTATCACATGAACTACTGACTGTACAGTGATGTTGGTTGGTTGTATCGGGAACATCTTCTCCGCTCTTAAGTTCAGCCTCACGTATATAATCCAGACCTTGTAATGGTTTATTCCTCCACTGCCAGTACACACACGTGGAGCAAAATACCTGTAAGATAATCCAAGAAACACTGAGGAAATGTTACACCTCCACAAGGGCCGCTGATAAACATGTGTACGGAATATGTAATATATATACAAGGTCCAATTTTTATTACAGTGTCACCCTTGTGGTCAGACACGACTGGTATCCTCTGTTGTCTCGGAGGCGGTGAGTTCAAGGCTGTTCCAGCGGTTTCGTGTTCTTACGACACAGAGGTCTGTGTTCCACTCCCTGGACTCACCCTTGACCTCACCGTCTCTGAGAGGACGTAGGGCACTTGTCGTGGATGGTGTGTCGGGTTGGTGGCTTTTTTTTTTTTTTGACAAAAGTGTAATTTCACGCCGTGTGGTGCTGTGTACTGTAGAACAACACTCAACAGAATTCGTGAATCGTAGGAAAACGTTTGGAGGGGTGAGATTAGTCTCTAGAGTGAGGAGGAGATAGTCGCTAGGGTGAGAGAGAGATGGTCTAGGTGAGAGAGAGATAGTCGCTTTAGGGTGAGAGGAGATAGTCTAGAGTGAGAGAGAGAGATAGTCGCTAGGGCGAGAGAGAGATAGTCTCTAGAGTGAGAGAGAGAGATAGTCGCTAGGGTGAGAGAGACGGGGGGAATATTCAGTAGTGGAGGGTGGCAGTCCTCGGCGCGAGTCATTGCTTGCTAATCACATTTGAGCTCATCACCCGCCCATTTATAGTCGCCCCCCTGAGGCTCCCTTAGGGGTTTTAGGGGAGGAGGAGGTGAGCTAAAAGTAGGGGGCGGAGTATTGTAGGGGAGGAGGAAGGAAGAAGTGAGGGAGGAAGAAGGAAGAAGTGAGGGAGGAAGAAGGAAGATGTGAGGGAATGGGAGAGAAGAGATGATGGAGATGGGGGACTCGGCAAGGGTGGGAGAGAAACGAGGTGAGGAAGAAGGAAGAGGTGAGGGAGGAGGAGGGGCGAGGTTAGGGATGAGGAAGGAAGAGGTGAGGGAGGAGGAGGATCAAGTTAAGGGAGGTAGAAGGCACTTAATACTCCAACTAACACTTACTACTGGAGTTAATTAATGTTCAGGTATATATCTATTTATATATATATAAGTTTCCACCTTTATGACAGTCAACATTTACTCTGCCTGCTGTATCTCTTAACTAAATAAATATTATTTTTTTAATGATATTAGTAAATTATTTTTTTTACTCTCATTTAGGAAACATGTAACGTGAAGCCAATTGTCTCTAGACTGGTGGTAAATAAGTCTTGTATTATTTATTCTCTATCACATGAACTACTGACTGTACAGTGATGTTGGTTGGTTGTATCGGGAACATCTTCTCCGCTCTTAAGTTCAGCCTCACGTATATAATCCAGACCTTGTAATGGTTTATTCCTCCACTGCCAGTACACACACGTGGAGCAAAATACCTGTAAGATAATCCAAGAAACACTGAGGAAATGTTACACCTCCACAAGGGCCGCTGATAAACATGTGTACGGAATATGTAATATATATACAAGGTCCAATTTTTATTACAGTGTCACCCTTGTGGTCAGACACGACTGGTATCCTCTGTTGTCTCGGAGGCGGTGAGTTCAAGGCTGTTCCAACGGTTTCGTGTTCTTACGACACAGAGGTCTGTGTTCCACTCCCTGGACTCACCCTTGACCTCACCGTCTCTGAGAGGACGTAGGGCACTTGTCGTGGATGGTGTGTCGGGTTGGTGGCTTTTTTTTTTTTTTGACAAAAGTGTAATTTCACGCCGTGTGGTGCTGTGTACTGTAGAACAACACTCAACAGAATTCGTGAACCGTAGGAAAACGTTTGGAGGGTGAGAGAGAGATAGTCTCTAGAGTGAGAGAAAGATAGTCGCTAGAGTAAGAGAGAGATAGTAGCTAGGGTGAGAGAGAGATAGTCTCTAGAGTGAGAGAGAGATAGTCGCTAGAGTAAGAGAGAGATAGTCGCTAGGGTGAGAGAGACGGGGGGAATATTCAGTAGTGGAGGGTGGCAGTCCTCGGCGCGAGTCATTGCTTGCTAATCACATTTGAGCTCATCACCCGCCCATTTATAGTCGCCCCCTGAGGCTCCCTTAGGGGTTTTAGGGGAGGAGGAGGTGAGCTAAAAGTAGGGGGCGGAGTATTGTAGGGGAGGAGGAAGGAAGAAGTGATGGAGGAAGAAGGAAGAAGTGAGGGAGGAAGAAGTGAGGGAGGAAGAAGGAAGAAGTGAGGGAGGAAGAAGGAAGATGTGAGGAAGTGGGAGAGAAGAGATGATGAAGATGGGGGACTCGGCAAGGGTGGGAGAGAAACGAGGTGAGGAAGAAGGAAGAGGTGAGGGAGGAGGAGGGGCGAGGTTAGGGATGAGGAAGGAAGAGGTGAGGGAGGAGGAGGATCAAGTTAAGGGAGGTAGAAGGCACTTAATACTCCAACTAACACTTACTACTGGAGTTAATTAATGTTCAGGTATATATCTATTTATATATATATAAGTTTCCACCTTTATGACAGTCAACATTTACTCTGCCTGCTGTATCTCTTAACTAAATAAATATTATTTTTTTAATGATATTAGTAAATTATTTTTTTTACTCTCATTTAGGAAACATGTAACGTGAAGCCAATTGTCTCTAGACTGGTGGTAAATAAGTCTTGTATTATTAATTCTCTATCACATGAACTACTAACTGTACAGTGATGTTGGTTGGTTGTATCGGGAACATCTTCTCCGCTCTTAAGTTCAGCCTCACGTATATAATCCAGACCTTGTAATGGTTTATTCCTCCACTGCCAGTACACACACGTGGAGCAAAATACCTGTAAGATAATCCAAGAAACACTGAGGAAATGTTACACCTCCACAAGGGCCGCTGATAAACATGTGTACGGAATATGTAATATATATACAAGGTCCAATTTTTATTACAGTGTCACCCTTGTGGTCAGACACGACTGGTATCCTCTGTTGTCTCGGAGGCGGTGAGTTCAAGGCTGTTCCAGCGGTTTCGTGTTCTTACGACACAGAGGTCTGTGTTCCACTCCCTGGACTCACCCTTGACCTCACCGTCTCTGAGAGGACGTAGGGCACTTGTCGTGGATGGTGTGTCGGGTTGGTGGCTTTTTTTTTTTTTTGACAAAAGTGTAATTTCACGCCGTTTGGTACTGTGTACTGTAGAACAACACTCAACAGAATTCGTGAATCGTAGGAAAACGTCGCCAGGATGATGATTGTGAAGGTGGCTGTATAAACCACTAGATTATTAGATCGTGGTCCCCCTCCTCCTCCTCATCAGCGTCCCATTTCTACGTGGGGGGAGGGAGCGCCTGCAGCATAATGGGTGGGGCACGTGCTAACATCATTATCCCTCACTTCCACACTTACCAATATTTCACCATTCCTGAATTTGTCTTATTTCTACAACATGTCAGATTTAACCAGTGTGGATTAATTCGTATTATTAATCTCTCTGGGAAAATTATTTTGATTTGGGATATAAGACGAGAGCACACAGCGGTGGAAAAGAATTACGAGGGAAATGGTTTTAGGCTCGTAGCATACCAGGCCTCCTGGTGGCGAGAAGACAAAACACTCGTCTCCTGCCATCCCGACACCTCCTCCTACACACCTGTATCCCCTCAATCACACATCTACCTCTACACACCTCTACACCACCTACACACCTCTACCTCTTCCTACACACCACCACCTGCCCCTACACACCTCTACACCCCCTACACACCACCACCTGCCCCTACACACCTCTACCTCTTCCTACACACCACCACCTGCCCCTCACCTCTACACCCCTACACACCACCACCTGCCCCTACACACCTCTACACCCCCTACACACCTTCCCATTACCTGTTGATTGATAATTAATTCTCTTACGCTTTTGGTACAATTTCATTTATTTTAGTTTTTCTTATTTATGTGTGTGTGTGTGTGTGTGTGCGTGTGCGTGTGCGTGTGTGTGTGATATGACTTTCTACCATTCACCCTCCTTCCCTTCCATTATTCTCTCTCTCTCTCTCTCCTTTATCCTCTTCCACTACCCTTCTTCCCCCATTCTGTCATTTCTTTTACTCTCATATCATCTCATTCCTCATCTTCCATTATCCCTCTCCTTTCCTCTCATCACTTTTCTCTCCCTCTCTTCCCCTCTAACTATCCCTTTCTATTCTCATTTCCTTTTCCATAGCAGCATAACTCTATCTTCTCCTCCTCTCTTATCCCCTCCCTCTTTCCTCCATTACTTCCTCCCTTTTGTATTCCTTTTCCACGTTCTTTCTTTTCCTGCCTCCTCCTTTATGATTCCCCTCTCTCCTTCTTATCCTCGTTTCCCTTTTATGATTCCCCTCTCTTTTTACCTCCTGATTCTCCTCTCCTTCCCTCTTATAACACTCTCCTCTCTCTCTCTCTTTCTCTATTCCTCCTCTCCTTCCCTCATATTCCCCTCTCCGCCTCCCTTTTCCTCCTCCTCTCCCTCCCTCTTTCTCCCCCACTCCCCCGTTTCTCTCCATCTACCCATCTCCCATCCCTATTTCTCCTCTTCTCCTTTCTCCCTTTCCAATTCAACACACCCACACCCCAGGAATTGAAAATGTGAAGTATGTCTATTGAGTTCAGAAATACTCCCCTCAAAGAGATTGTAAAATCCCGTATTTACTGGGCCATTTCCCCTCGTCTATGAGGCCACTCCCCTCTTTTTTATCCTTACCCGATATCCGAAAGCGGGTCAGACCCCCTCAGAAAACCGGTTTTTCTCCGAGGCATAACAGTGCTAATACGCTTTAGGTGTCATTATGATCTGGGCCAAAATGTTCTCCCAAGTTTCGTGTGTTTAAAGGGATCATATCAAGGGGGTGGGCTGGGGTGGGCTGCGGTGGGGTGGGGTGGGGTGGGGTGGGGTGGGGGTATGATTCAAACTTGACCCCATACTGTTTTGGGGGAACGTACGTGTGTGTGTGTGTGTGTGTACAAAGCGTTATACTGTGTGTGTGTCTTTGGTATAAAATTTCAGGTGTGTTGGGGAGCCATGTGTATCTCGCCTGAATTTCTGTACATGTTTGAAGTCCTGGTGCTCAGAGTTGGTATGGCAGAGACTGTTTGAACCCAGAGAAACACAGTATATACGCCCTCTTTACACACACACACACACACACACACACACACAAACAGTAACAGACACTAAACTCACACAAAACAAACACAAACATAAACATACACAAACATTAAACAAATATAAACACCAAACAAACACAAAATACAAACATAAAAACAGTAAAGAAACACAAATATAAACACACACAAACACTAAAGCACACAAACACGACGTAAACACAAATCCAAACTATCATCATGAACAAATAATCATATACTGTAGATCATTCCCCCACGACCGTAAACATTAGTGCGGTAAAGGGTCGGTAATATCTGTTTTAACAAGGTAAATCACAAGAAAATATTCACAAACGGGAGAATAGTGGAATGTGAGGCACCGAGAGAGAGAGAGAGAGAGAGAGAGAGAGAGAGAGAGAGAGAGAGAGAGAGAGGGAGATGCCCTCAAGCTCTCCCTCGACATGACAATACTAACCCACGATCGACCCTAAGGATGATTCACACTTTACGATACGGGGGAATTTTCACCTCTGGAGATTCTATTGTTGATGGGACACCTTCGGATCTTCCCCTCCCCTCCCCTCCCCTCTAGGCCAGGCAAATACGAGTGAGCGAGGTAGCTGGTCTTAAAGGACGATGTTTATAAGATCGTCTGGGATACCAAATGGGGTATAAAAGTCGCTCATAACATCTTTATGGGCATAGCACTTTAAAGGTGCCATTGGTGACCTCCCCCTCCCCTCTCCCTCCCCTTCCACCTCGAAAAGATGGAAAATGGCGAAAATTGGAATATTTATATTTTTTTAAAGTAAGAATCAACCAAAAAGGGAAATTTGACTAAGGGAGGATGTTGTGGTGTGTGTTGGTGGTGAGGGAGGGTCGCTAGTTAGGACACACACACACACACACACACACACACACACACAGTACAGGTCCTCAGTCTACACAACAATTGCCATAACAATGTCTTTCACCCTGTCCCTACATCCTACCCTCACCCCCTTAGTGCCCTCACTCGCCCCTACCTCTCCCCTCCCTCATCCCCCCTCCCCTCCGTCAACCCACCTCCCCTTCCTCTCCCCTCCCTCATCCCCCCTCCCCTTCCTCCCTCACCCAAGCCTTAATTTAACCAGCCTAGTAGTTGAACGTGTGGGGAATATTTTTGAACATCTTCCATTGAACATTTATCTCTTCTCGTCCCCTCTCTCCCTCTCCATCTTCCCTCTCCTCCTCCTTCTTGTAATTTCTCCCTCATTTATCTCTTCCTCATCTTCCTTACTTCTCTTCCTTTCCTCACTTCATTTTTGTCATGTTTCGTCTCCTCCTCCTCACCTGTTTTCCTTTTTCCCCTTCCTCCTCCTCCTGCTTTCTTCTTCCCCTCCATAGTGTCCATTATTCTTTCCTCTCCTTCTGCTCCTGTCTTCTCCTTCCTTCCTCCCTCTCTCTATTCCTTCCCTCTCCTCTTCTTTTCTTCCCTCATTTTCTCCTCAATTCCTCTCCTCCTCCCCCTTTCTTCTTTCCTCTCCTTCCCCTGTTTTCTTCCCCCTCCCTCTATTCCCTTCTTCTCCTCTTTCTTCTTGTCTTCCCACATCCTCTCTTCCTTTTCTCTCCTCCTCCTCTCCTTTGCTGTGCTTCTCTATGATATCAACCATGTCTTCTTACCATCAATCTTTCCATCTTTGTCTCCTCGTAATGTTGACAGAGAACCGTGGACTCAAATCTTCCTCTTATCCTTCATCATAGGATCAATACTCAATGGACAAATCCTTCCTCGGGTCACGGCTTATCCTTCAAGTCCTTCAGGGAGTCGCAAATTAGGACTCTATTTGACGTAACCTCCTCGACGGTGAGAACAACGCCCGTGATCCGATGCTAATTGGATCGTTCCATCTCTCTGTTAACTCTTTGGATTCAATTGCCTTTGCGCCGAACTTCCTTTGTTTTTGATCGTGTCGTTCTTCTCTGGGTTTAGAGAGAATGTGTGTGTGTGTGTGTGTGTGTGTGTGGGTGTGTGTGTGGGTGTGTGTGGGTGTGTGTGGGTGTGTGTGTGTGTCTGTGTGTCTGTGTGTCTGTGTGTGTGCGCGTGCTGAAAGCAATTGTGTTGAAGATGTTTTCTTTTGCACCTCCTCCACTTCTTGCTCCTTCCCTCCTCCTCCTCCACCTCCTCCTCCTCCTCCTCCTCTCCTCCTCCTCCTCCTCCTCCTCCTCCATTCCACGACACCACACCCTCACCATACCATCTGAAATATCATAGTTACCCCCAAGACTCAATACTCATGACACTATACCACGCCGAACATATATCTACCTATGACTGAGGGACCCTGGACACGTATTCACAAAGGCTCGTAAGTGAGAATGCAACACTACACTACACTACACTACACTACACTACACTACACTACACTACACTACACAAAATTTAAGTCTTATAAATAACTTGAAGATTATAATTAGACTTTAGATTGATCATAGTTGTTAATAAGTGATACTAAAAAAGTTATGATTTTTCAAGATAATTTTTTAACTTAATTTTATCTCGTAACAGTTGATGAGTGATCGTATTTAGTTAAGGTAAAGTCTCAGTGTACTTAATTTACCTTATCTAATTAAGGTAAACTAACGCCAAGGTGTGTATGTACCTGTTCTCCCTCAGTAACCTCAAACTATTAAGAGACAGACATACAGACAGAAATAGACAGAAATAGAGACAGGGAAAAAGAGTGAGGTACAGAGACAGACAGAGACAGACAGAAAGACAGGCACGGAGAGATAGAGACAGACAGAAACAGTGACAGACAGACAGACAGACAGACAGACAGGAAGTTTTTTAAGGCTTATTTCGTGGCCACCGTTTTCTCTAGACAAAATCTAGCCGCAGGATCTTTAGGAATGCAAATGGCTACTAGCGAAGGGGGGGAAAGATGTCTGGGAGAAGTAGGGAGTGAGGGAGGAAGGTAAAAGGGGAGAGGTGGTGGGAAAGGGGGAGAGAAGGGGCGAGGGGGGTGGAGAGGGAGGGAGGTGGAGACCGAGAGGAAAGGAAGGGTAAGTAAAAGAAAAGGAAGATGGAGGTAAATGGGAAGGAGAGGAGGAGACTAGAGAGGCAGATGGAAGGGAAAGAAATATAGGGTGGGAAAAGAGAGAGAAAAAGAGAGGTTTTAGTGAATAAGAGGGAGGGAAGAAAGAAAGTTTGAGAGTTGACATAAGAGGGAGGGAGAAGAAAGTGGAAATGGGAAGTGAAAGGATAAAAGATAAGAGAATTGAATATAGAAGAAAAGAGAGAGAAAGGGTGAGTGTGTGTAATGAGAGTGAGAGTAGCCATGGCCATAAAGACAGCCATACAGACACACAGCCATACAGACACACAGCCATACAGACACACAGCCATACAGACACACAGCCATACAGACACACAGCCATACAGACACACAGCCATACAGACACACAGCCATACAGACACACCTCACCTTTCATAACTCGGAGATGTTGTAGGCGGCTGTAGTAGGAAGTCTTGACCCACTTGGAGTTCTGAAGGTCCTCGGCTACAGCTCCCCTGACGCACAATACACACACACACACACACACACACACACACACACACACACACACACACATACACACACACACACACACACACACACACACACACACACACACACACACACACATACACACACACACACACACACACACACACACACACACATGCACTCACATATTTTATTCTGTATCGCGCCAGACGGTTTAATCATCTGTGATAAACCCCTACCACTGATTGGATTAAGCTTCACGTACAATGTCACCCAAACAGTTAAGCTTTTTCTAGACTGTTAAGCTTCACGTACATCATCATCTAGACTGTTAAGCTTCAAATACAGCATCATCTAGACTATAAAGCTTCACGTGCAGCAGCATCTAGACTGTTAAGCTTTACATACAACCTCATCTAGACTGTCAAGCTTCACATACAACAGCATATAGATTGTTAAGCTTCACATACAACCTCATCTAGACTATAAAGCTTCACATGCAGCAGCATATAGACTGTTAAGCTTCACATACAACATCATCTAGACTGTCAAGCTTCACATACAACAACATATAGACTGTCAAGCTTCACATACAACATCATCTAGACTCTCAAGCTTCACATACAACATCATCTAGACTGTTAAGCTTCACATACAGCATCATTTAGCTGTCAAGCTTCACATACAGCATCATCTAGACTGTCAAGCTTCACATACAGCATCATCTAGACTGTCAAGCTTCACGTGCCTCACCCAGGTTCTTTAAACTGGAAGCCATCGTGTGTGTGTGTGTGTGTGTGTGTGTGTGTGTGTGTGTGTGTGTCCGGAATCATTGTTTAGAATATTTCTCTCGTATGTGGAAGTTTAAGAGGAAGAAACATACCTCCCTCCCTCCCTCCATCCCTACAACATACTTCTCAACCTTGATGGTCGTATGCAAATAGTATTTCCTCCCTATTGACAGCCTGAATATATTATGCATACGGGGATTCTCAGAGTCAACTTAGCATACCGCAAGGAATTGGACGGGAAAAAAAAAAGACTTCCATTCCGTTTTTCGTAGATTTATGCCATAGGAATCTGTTTTTTCGGATTTTTTTTGTGTGTTTTGGGGAATAATTTAGTACAGGTTGTGGCGTCAGTGTGTTGTGATGGTGTATGGTGGTAAACTTGAGTGCTGGGAGGGAGGTGTATGGTTGGTGGTTGACTGGTGGTCGTGGTGGTGTTGGTTGACTACTGGTGGTTATGGTGGTTGCTTCTGGTTTTGATTTTGAGTGAATGGTATTTTATTCTGTGTCTTCAAATTATAAAGAAAATAAAATATTCAATCTTTGATTTACCTTCAGAGTGGATTATATATCGTGTATTAGTGACGATGGAATTTAATCGAATTAAATCTTTTTTCAGCTATTTTTTAATCTGTTTTTATAAGTTTTAGATGCGTTCACGATCCACATCATTATTTCCAAGATTGCTCAAGGCCAAGTGAATTAAAGTTTAATCGGTTAATGTTTTACTTCAGTCGATTTTTAGCAAGCTTAGTTTTTTTAGATGCGTCTAACATCCACGTCATCAATTTCTATATTTTCTGAACCCAACACAAACCTTCTTCACCTCTCAGTCAGGTTAAATCACTCCCAGGGAATCAATATTAACCTTAATTAACAGCTTCACTACGGGGACGCCACTTGAATATTTTACTTGACTAACACTTGACGATTTCATTTAGCCTAGAGATGACCACGTGCACAAGGGGTTATTTTGTAATCTTTTTTTAACAGGGATTAGCCAACTAGGGCACAGGTCACTGACCCACATCGGGGCCTGGGGGGCCAAAATTATGTCATTACCGGGTTATATTATATATATATATATATATATATATATATCACCCCGTAATGACATAACACTACAGCCAGACACAGGAAGTGGCTTGGCAGAATCGAGATTCACTTATAACTGGAGGCGCTGTTTGTCGTACAAATGGCTCGCTGTTGACTCTCAAAGTTAGTCTGTTTGTCTAAGTTGATTTGCCAAACAGGACGTTTCTCCCAGGTCGGTGTGTCGTGATGTTGCTGTCTGCTTTCTCTCCTAATTCCTGCTCCATATGTTTTTACGCGTTACTAGAGTTTTACAGGTGGGTAAGGTTTTTATTTTTTAACAGGCAAACACACACACAGTAACATATTTTATTGTTTTATCATTCCCTCTCCACCCTCTCTCTTCCACCTCCCTTCTCCTTCCTCTCCTTTCCATCTCTCTCATCTCTCTCTTCCCACTCTCTCGCATTTCTCTTCCCTCTTCCTCTCATCCCTCTCGCTCAGCCTCTTCTTCCATTGCCTCTCATCTGGTCAAGACATAACCTGGGGTAAGTTTCCTCCTTGCAGTAATCCAGCGCCCTAAGCGAGCACCTCCGGCGAATTCTGATTTTATGATTGAGGAAAACGCCTCTGTTTGGATAAGGAGGAAGTTGGGGATGAGGGAATGTGGTGGGTGTGGGAGTGGACCCTTTTGTGGCCTGATCTCTTAGAAGTGAGTCGACAGAGAAATATGGAAAAAGGTGAGGGGGAGAGGGGAAAGGAGTAAGGGGGGAGGGGAGAAGGGGGAGGTGGTGAAAGGAGAAGGAAGAAGGAAGAAAGAGGTGAGTAAGAGAGAAAAACGAAATGGGATGGAAGAGGAGAGGAGAGGGTTAGAGTCTTACCTGTGTAGCAATTTCTTTAAAACAACAAAATACAAAAATAAAGATCGTATCATCAGAACACAATCCTTACATGTCCAGAAAGGAAAAAAAATCCCCATTTATTATTTGATAGTTTTAGGCCTTGGTTCAGCCCCCTTCTTGCAAATTACCCACCCTAACACAGACCCCTACAGCCTCCCCATTTAACCCAGGATCTAAAGGTTAAAAAAAATCACCCGGTTGAAAATATTCCCCCAAGAGAGTAAGATAACATAGCTTCGGGAACATCCGTGTTATCCCAACCTTATCTGAATACTCGCTGATATATTATCTTGTGAGGATATTCCTGTAATCGCTTTAGTATATAATAACTTGAGACAGTGTGATGGTAATTGTTTGAGATGATAATTTTGATGATTATAGGGTCCTTTTGTTATTTTTAGGGAGGGATTATAGATAAATTAAGTAGGTTATTGAAGATGGTTTGATTAGTAATGCTCGTATTTACCAATCTGTTCAGGACACGTGACCAACTGGTAGTAACATTCTTTACACGTCTCAGCGGCAGACGATCCCTACACCTGTAGTTTTTACTCGTGGATGAAGAGAGATACACAAATACTTTCTTTTCGTTTTTCCCGAGAATTTTTTTTAAAGACATATCGGTAAAATTTCGTAATTACGTTAAACAAGTGAGAACAAACTTGGGTGTGTGGAGTAAACGTGTTATGGAAACAGACGGTCCGAGACAGTCACTCACTCTCTCCTGAAATTCAATAGAACTTTATAATGGATAACGTTGGTAGGAGTTGCTGAAGGCTGGTCTCTGGCTTCCTTGGTTTATTACCACTCTCTTAACTTTGGCCCGAGTTTAAGTGGTTTGCTGTGGGGTGAGGCGAAGGAAGAGCAAGACGCCTTTCATTTTTTTCTGAGGAGGAGGGAGAGGAGGGGAGAAAAATACCTCAAAACTCCCCCTTGTGTTTGTCTGTGTTTGTGTGTTTTTGTAGCTGTGTTTTGACGTACATATTCCTGTATGGAAATGCTTTATTTTTTTATTTTTTAAGTTTCCACGATAAATATTGTTTCTTATCCATAAACTTTTGATCTAATGAAGGAATGTTGGGGGACTAAGGTGTGTGTGTGTGTGTGTGTGTGTGTGTGTGTGTGTGTGTGTGTGTGTGTGTGTGTAAAGTCTGTTTCTTTTTTACGCTCACCATAAACACTTGATAGACAAATAAGTGTGAGAGGCGATGGTGTTAACACTGAATGAGACAGATGCCTGAAACATTTTACCGACACACACACACACACACACACACACACACACACACACACACACACACACACACACATAATGAGAGAAACTTGGTCGACTTTGATCTCTACAGTTTGTAAACACAGATGCTCAGAAAGTCTCAGTCTACTTTAACTCAGGCTAGTAAAGAGTCTCTCAGTCTCCTAGCGTCTCCTCCACCCAGCAACACAACAACACCACATCACTACACAAGAATATGGTGACATCTCATTAAGAATTTCAAAAGTTTTCCTCGTCTTGTCTTTGTGGGGTCAGAATCATCAAACCATACTGTCTGCCTCCAGTACCTAGGACTTCCCTTGTGATGGGGGGGGTGGGGTTGTACGGAGCCAGAAAGTATATAGGAACTTGAAGCTTCGAATTCTTAGGAAGTTTAATGTTGTCTTGAGAAAATAACACAGACTAGAGGTTTCGTTTAAAAAATAAATAAAAATAATCTAATACCTTTACTTCGAAGCGTCTATAACGAACCGATTAATTCGACAGTTCTTAGAAAAACATCAAAAAATACAACGAGTCAACTCATAGAAAAACGCCAAAACAAAATAAAGAGTTTTTTGTTTATTTATTTCCGGGATTTTTCTGGATGATTGAATAATGTTTTTCCTCTCATCTGGGATAACTCTTAATTAACATTTGCATTAGTGTGTATTCAGGCAATTAGCTCAACTTTACTATCACAACAACAGTATGCAGATCTGTACAGTGCCATCGTTTACATTCTCGAGTTGTTGTTGTTTTTTTTCCCCCTGGTAGTTTAGTTGGCAGGCGGTCGACACTTGACTAAACGTTCTGAGTATTGTAACGCTAACTTATTCGTTCTAGTTGTCGTTTACAGATAGTTCATTCATCTATCCTCCAAGTGTTTTATTGTACTCGTCGTCTTTGTAAATGATAATGTTGTGTAAATTAGTATTGAGATGTATTTTTTCATTCATTTACGTGTGTTTGTGTGTGTGTGTGTGTCTTTATTTCTCTCTCGCTTTCTTTATCTGTTTATTTATATTTTCTATACATTCGTGATAAGAGACAGACAGACAGACAGACAGACAGATAGACAGACAGACAGACAGACAGACATACAGACAAACTCAAATAGATAAATAAACATACTTACAAAGAGACAGACAAGCATATTAGACAAACAGAGACCGACAGAAAACAGATCAGACAGACAGACAGACAGACAGACAGACAGACAGACAGACAGGAGTGTATCAGATGAGCCAGCCCACCGTGAGCTGCTCCTCTGATACACAAGGAGGAAGAGTGGCATCTCGGGTGATATTGACAGAGAATGGTAAAAAAAAAAGACAGGAAAAAGACAGAGACAGAACTCCCACGTCTGTTGAAAAGTCGGATCCAATTCCCTGGTGCTGGGCAAGACGATGCAGGTGGCTGTCTCATGAACAAAATATGAGACGAAAGTAAGATTGTACCAGAACACACAAAACGACTCAACACTTTTATCCCAAATCCCTGTCGAGGAGAGAGAGAGACGACGTGAATGAGGTTTACAAGCAACTGAATTTTATCCGAGTGTTGTGATGGCTTATAGGGATACCTGAGAAGGGTGGGAGGGGGGGTGATTAATTCCAGGTTACTGATTGGAAGAGGTGTTTGATGACGTAACATTTGTTGTGGTATAGGATTGTCTTGGGTCTTATGTTTCATACCTGTCTTGAGTGTTGTGTTTTAACATTCCACACGTCGCTAAATTTAGTTCTCGCGTATATCCACCTTAAGTTGTACGTATACATGTAAATAGTATGCAAATTGATCCTTGGTGGGGATCACAGAGCTCAACACCGCGATCGATAAGGACCAAAACAACACGCTAAGCTGACCAGAATCTCGACTTTATTAGCCTGGGCGCGTGTCTCCAGATGGCTCGAGGCTCTTCAATTCAATAACATCCTCTTGTCTACGTCAAAAGACAGTGTACTGGAGGCCATTTGGAGCACTAGTCCCTGGAATATTGCATTTGGGGAATATGCGAGACCGTCTCAGCTCTTGTCAGATGGCATTTCTCGAGCACCTTGGCCGATGATATGTCGGTGCCTTGCCTGTGTATCGGAGCCTCCCCCACCTTATCTACATGCTGACCAAGTTAAGGTGTGTGTGTGTGTGTGTGTGTGTGTGTGTGTGTGTGTGTGTGTGTGTGTGAACCACGCACACTAACCTCCTTATAAGACACTTCGTTGCATCCATACTGCCCTTAAATACCACCATTAATAAACAGTTTAAGGAAGTGACACTATACCTTTGTCATTGTTAATTACCCGTGTATTAAGGGAAGAGGTGTTACGTCTCTCTCTCTCTCTCTCTCTCTCTCTCTCTCTCTCTCTCTCGCTAACCACCTGATCAAACCACCACGGATATACCAGCGACCTATATCCCATTTCCTTAAAAAAAATCCCTGAGTGATGTAATCAAGTGAACAGGTTGGTGTAGAAAACGAGAATACTCCCACAGGAACCCAAGTTTACAGCTAATCGTCCCTTCCTTAACCCAGCCCGACTCTTGTTAGTATTTTAAGCCAACCCTTAGATGGGGATATTTGATGTATATTAACGTATTTTAACATCTGATTCGTAATATTAACATCCCAGTCGTAATTATAACGTATAATTCGTAATTGTAACATACCGTGTAACTCCGCCAATCGTCCCAAACTATCGTACCGCATTGAGACCTGGATAAGAACTGACCATAAATGAAGGTTGTAAATAAATGGAGATTAAAAAGGAAGAGAAACTATTACCTATAAAACTGACAGCTTAAAGTAGTTATATAAAGTAGATGTAAATATAAACAGTGGGAGTAACCGTAGAAGTAGATTTAGATTGAAATGGAAAGGTTTATAGTAGATGTTACTCCTGTAATGTGTAAATGTACCAAGTCGACGTAAATGTAAATGTAGAATCTTAATTGTAAATGTATAGTTGATAAAAACGACTATCTTTGTCCTCAACCTTAAGTCATTTTAACTCAAAAGAAATTAAAATTATTTACGTGTAAAACTCTCTCTCTCTCTCTCTCTCTCTCTCTCTCTCTCTCTCTCTCTCTCTCTCTCTCTCTCTCTTCCCCTACTCTGGATGCCCGAAGATAAACTCAATTCCCCTATGCTGTTCCTTCTTATTCATCCTGACAATTTTATGCATTAGAGAGACGAGACTTTTCCAACAATTAACATATCAAAGAAAATTAAGACCCCCGAGAAAGGCTGACACTCCTCCTCCTTTCTCGATCATTTTCTGTGTTACAAGGCGAGTAAGGGGGGGTGGGGTGGGGTGGGGTAGGGGTGGGAGTGGGGTGGGGTGGGGTGGGGTGGGGGGGGGACGTAACAGAATAAATAATGTATCAGGGACGAAATAGTAATGCTTTTGTTATTTAAAGTAGTTTTAACTAATTGTCCGGTAGTTTGGTGACTTTTAATATTATAATCGAGGTATTTTATCGGTGGTGTGTGTGTGTGTGTGTGTGTGTGTGTGTTTTATTACTTATACGCGATATTGTGTATGATGTGACAATATACAACACAGTGCCAACACATCCCTTCAGTACACACACACACACACACACACACACACACACACACAAGGTGACAACGAGGTGTAAATAATATCACCCCAAGTACACCTGCACCTTTGTACACCTGTAATTCCGATTTCAAGAGTGTCGCATCCATGATCAAAGACTTTCGCTCCAAAATCAACAACCGGGGATCTCATTTTAACATTTTGCTGGCGTTCCTTTGGGGGCTTATGAATGCTGTGTGTATTTGAGGAGGCAGCTAGCGACAGGCAGGAGACCGGGACGGGTGTAATATGGTGTAGGACCCGTCTGTGTACACTACCTCTTCTTATTTACACACAGGAGATGTCAGAATACTACGGTACTTCCTCTCTCAGATCTCAAGAACGAATTGTCAGCGTCCCCGAGTAAAGAAAACGGGTGTAAGATGGTGTGTGATGTGATGTATAACTACGCTAAAAACAATTCACGTCTTTTAAACGTATAATAGAGACGTAAGAGCTACTTGTTATAATCCTAAGTAAGGAAAACAGATTTAATTTAACCTTTTCGTCCCTATTGAGCTAAACCCGATAACGTAGGTAATATCGCCCTAGTCGCCTCGCGTTTCAGTTTTCTCTTTCACGGTAATGGCTTTTTAATGGGTCACTTTTATAGAGAATTCCGTGTGTTTGAGGTCCATGACTCATACGTCGATTAACTTCACTTTGCCATCATCATAAACAGCTTTGGAAATCTAAATAATTGCTTTTGATTTCGTGGGGTTTATCCTGTGCTGGGGGAGGGGGAGGGAGGAGGGGGAGGGAGGAAGGGGGCTATTATCGTCTCATTGCCAAGATCGTAAAACACTAAAAGCGGATCTAGTTGTTCATCCGGTTTAGGTGACCCTCTCTCTCTCTCTCTCTCTCTCTCTCTCTCTCTCCTGTAGCCATTAACGTGTCTAGTGTGACAGTGAACGACTTAGCAACATTGTCCTCCGCCCTCTTCCCTCTGACCATTACAACTTATCTGCTAATTGATCGGCTTCAGGCGTTTAAAGCAGTGTGAGGGTCAGTGGTGTGAGGGGCAGTGTGAGGGTCAGTGTGAAGGTAGTGTGAAGGGTAGTGTGAGGGCAGTGTGAGGGCAGTGGGGTGGTGTGAGTTTTTTTTAAATACTTGATAATATAATTCCTTCACTGACACTATTAAATTAAGCAGGAATTACTAAACTATAATACATGCTCTCTCCTTCCTCTCCTCTCCCTTCCTCCCTCCCTCCTTCTTCTCCTCCTTTCCTCTCCCTCTTTCCTCTCCCACTCCCTCCTCTCCTCTCCTTCCTCTCCTCTCCCCCCCTCCTCCCTCCTCTCCCTCTTCCTCTCCCTCCCGCCTTCCTCTCTCCCTTCCTCTCCATCTCCTTCCTCTCCTCCTCCTCTCCCTCTCCCTCTCCCTCCCTCCTTACTCTCTCTGTCCCTCCCCTGCCTTCGTCTCCTCCCTTCCATCCCCTTCCTACTTTCTCTTTCACCATCCCCCTCTCTTTCCTACCCCTCTCTTTCTCTCCCTCATTCCCCCTCCTTTTCATCCCTTCCTCTTCCTACTCTTTCTTTCTCCCATTCCTCCACCCTCTATTCCCTCTCTTTCTCCCATTCCTATTCCCACCCTCTCTCTCCCCATTCCTACCCTCTCTTTCTCTCCTCATTCCCACCCTCTCTCTCCCCATTCCTACCCTCTCTTTCTCTCCCCCATTCCCACCCTCTCTTTCTCCCTGCTCTCCCGGACACTACATCAAGGAGCACAGTTATATCATGTCTACCTTGGGCTGAGAGTTGAAAGCGTTGCGTTTATTTGATTTCCTCCCGTGAATGTGAATGTTATTTAGTGATTGGATTTACGGCTGTACGATATTTTTGTTCTTCTCTTATATTCTCTTCTCTTTTCTTCTCTTCTCTTTTCTTTTCTTTTCTTCTCTCTCAAAAGAAAGTGAACTACCCAAAAAATTTCTGGAGTCAGTTTGGAAGGCGAAAGAGGAACCAGGAGATAAATAAATTATTTTATCCTTCTTTATTTTTCCTCCTCTATACGTATCTCCCTCTCTTTATCACGTTTGGGTTCTTATTATACGTTATGAAGATGAAGGATTTCGGAGACGAAAGAGAAGAGGATGAGAAGAAAGGTGGAACGAGGAGAAGGAGAGAAGGGAGGAGAAGGAGAAACGAGGGAAAGGGTAGAAGAATGAGGCAAAAGGGAAAGAGGAAGGAGGGGGTGGAAAAACGGAAGGAGAAGGAGTAAAAGGAGGGAGGAGGAGGAGGAGGAGGAGAGAAGGGAAGAGGAGAAGGAGGAAAATAGAGAAGGGGAGGAGGAAAGAGGGAAGAAGAAGAAGAAGAAGAAGAAGAAGAAGAATTGTACTGGAGTAAAGAAGAATAGGATGAAATAGGAGATATTAAAGTAAGGAGGAGAAGGAGGAAATGAGGAGTAATAGAAGTCAGGAATTAAGGAAGATTGAGTTAAGGAGTTTGAGGGAAGGAGAAACGTGACTGGAACACATAAACAAAGAATATAAAGAAATACGAAAATGGAGAATTGGAGGAAGATGAGGAGATACTGAAGAATTTTGAATTGAGAGAAGAGAAAGTAGAGAGTTAAAGGGAGATGTGGGATGTAAGCTAAAAGAAAAAAAGTATTTGGGAAAGATTAAGGTGGATGAGAAACAAAATGAAAAAAACAGTATAGATATGGAAGAAGAAGAAGAAGAAGAAGAAGAAGAAGAAGAAGAAGAAGAAGAAGAAGAATTCCAAATAGCAAATGAATTAAATTTAGTTATTTTTCACTAAAAATTTACGTGTACGATGTTTTAATCCACGAACAATAATACAAGCTAACTTCTTAATGATTAAAAGTACTCTCTAAAACATTTTCTGCTGTCAAGTCCACCCCGAGTGATTCAGAAGGCCGTGCAACAACGAGACCATCTTGTCTAACTTCCAGTAGGGACTCGAGAAGCCCTGAAATTGGCTGTGAACTTCAAAGACGCTGCACAACTACCGAAGAAGACATCTGGCTGTGTTTGTTAACTCCCCCGCCACTACTATTAAGGGCTTGGGTTACCAGATGTTTACTGACTCTGCTGCTGACATCGTCCTCCGCATCTAGGAGACCTTATGTGTCCAGTCCAGGAGACCTTATGTGTCCAGGAGACCTTATGTGTCCAGGAGACCTCATGTGTCCAGGAGACCTTATGTGTCCAGGAGACCTTATGTGTCCAGGAGACCTTATGTGTCCAGGAGACCTTAAGTGTCCAGGAGACCTTAAGTGTTCACGAGGTCTTCAATATGTGAATTGAATTGAATTGACTAGAAACAGTTTATTTTGCCAGAAAAAACACAGATACAGAGTGGATAATAATAACAATATTAACATGGCTGAGCCAGTTGAGAACCTGAGCTCTCTTTTAGGTACCTGATATATACTGTACATTTATCTCAAGGAAGTATTATGTAACATTTAGTAACATCTGGAATAGTACAATAGCATGGTAGTAATAACAACATCTCATAATGTTACCACGGTTATCACTTCAATATTTATTCATTTTATTTATTTATTTTTTTTTTTTACTTTTTATTTATATTATAAGTATATACATAAATTACAGTGGAATTGAAAAACATAAGTATAATGGGGAAGCAGTACAACCTGGGTTGTACAGTATTAAGGTTGAACAAGAGGACAAAGCTCTCAGGATTATTTCTAGTTGGCAAATATATTTATTGCAATGGTAATTTCTTATCTATTTACCTGATAATTTCCGATAAAACGGTTTTGATGGTACAATAAAAGCAGGTACTCTAAATATATTAGGTATTACAAGAAATATTAATACTTAGACAAATGATACTCTTTAAGAGGTGATTTAAAGAAAGGGAGCGTAGTCTTTGCTGGGATGGGTGGGGGTAAGTTGTTCCACACCTTCACACCGTGATATTTTATGGAGGTCTGGGGCTGAGAAGAGCGCATGGGGGGTGGTCTTAGTAGCTCTTGGTGCCTTAAGTTGTATCTCTGATTATTCCGGAACTGGAAATAATTATTGTCAAGCAAGTGATTGATAGATTTGTAAACAAAGAGGGCACAGCAGTAGGTGTTAATATCTTCGAATTGTAACATTTTCAATATAGCAAATTTTTCGTTTATGTGATCTGTTTTTTTCAAGTTGGTCATTGTCCGTACAACTCTCTTTTGTGCAGTAACCAGGGATTGTGTTTTTGAAGAGCCAGAGGCGCCCCATAGTGTGTGACAGTGTATCAGGTATTGGTAAACAAGATCATGATAGATTTCTTTCATTGCTGTGACAGTGAGTGACTGTCGAGTGTGATACATGATACCGCACTGTTTATTGACTTTACTGTGTCAGCGAGTTCGTGTCTCGGTTTGTGTAGTAAAAGAGAGAAATAAAACCGTAAATTTTGTTTCGACGTAAAGGGAGACAAAACGGGCTTTAATCCATACTGTCACACACCAGACACTTCCTACAATTAAATGTTGTTGAGACATGCGGAATAGGATTCACTTTACAAAGTATTCACAAAGATCTTTAAACTTTTTAAACTATTTTTGTAGAGCCGACCAAAGTATCTGAACAATTTGGGTAAGGAACAACTTCTGTTATTGTTCTTCTGAGTTGGACTTTCTTCGGTGGCTTATGTAACAGCAGATATTTTCCGTTGGGCGACAGAACGTCAGATATACAGTACAGTCGATCAAAAAACTCTCTTTACAACAATTATCGTAAACAATATGACACAACGGTCGAAGAATATTGACAACCTTACCGAAACAACAGGAGTCGTCACTACGACTCCTGAAATTCATCGATCCCGTCAGTAAAGATACGGTTTTAGCAAGTGTACAACAACCAACTTTATTCTTGTAGTAATGACGTATACACCTGTGACAGGTACACAATAAATGCACAGATAGTCCCCAAACATGTCCACCCTGTTTGTTATGTATAGGGAAATAACAGTCTTGGCATAGCAGATATAGAATTAATCACAGATATATTTCATGAAGAAGGAACATGCGGGACGCTATCATTCTGCCAAATTCTGAAATAAATATGCTAGGACTCACTATTTCCTCCACTATGTCCTGGAAATCACACATCCTTAGTATAACTAAAACTGCCTCCCGAAAGTTGGAAATGCTGTACAGATGCCGTAGCTACTTCACTCCTGAGCAGTTGCTCCAAGTATATAAGGGATTCATTCGTCCTAACTTGGAGTACTGCTCTCATATCTGGGGTGGCTCTTCTTCTGTCCAACTGTTAGATAGGGTGGAATCAGAGGCATTTCGTCTTATTAACTCTCCTCCTTTAGTCGACGATCTCTCTTCCCTTTCTCTTCTCCGCAATGTTGCTTCACTCTCTCTCCTTTACAGGTACTTTAACGGGCAATGTTTGGTGGATTTGGCACCCTGTGTACCGCCGGCAAGGCCGTGGGCTCGTAACACACGTCTTGCCCGCGGTGCCCACCGTTTCTCTGTGGATGTCGGTCACACAAGAATAACCCATTATAGTACCAAACTGTGGAATGATCTGCCTTCTTCTGTGTTTCCATACTTATACAATCTGTCCCTTTTCACCCTTCCCTTCCGTCCCCTCCCTCTCCATCTCCCCTTCTTCCCTTGCCCTCCTCTCAAGTCCTTCGCGCCAGAGTGCTGACCTCAGGGGCTACAGCGCTAAATTTATTGAATTTCCCGCCAAATTGTCAAATCAGGCTACACGGCTGAAAACTCTGAAGAAGACTGCAGATTTTTATTGTATTTACAAGGCTTCCATCGTCATCTTTACACGTCTTGGGGAGAAAATATTTTCCTTCCATTCAATCAAATATTTTCGTCTCCTGTTGGTGTTTTTTTTTTTACTGTTGTGTGACCCTGTTGGTGTTTTTTTTTACTGCTGTGTGACCCGGATTTATAGTTACGTCTTCTGGCTGGCCGATTTTTTTATATTTTTTTTATTTAAAATTTTATTAAGAAACTGAAAAATAATATTCCTATTTCCTGAATTATTTCGTACTTCTGTACTGAAGGATTACATTTTATTATTATTATTATTATTATTATTATTATTATTATTATTATTATTATTATTATTATTATTATTGTTGTTGTTATGGTAAAATAACATCAGGACCTCCTCATAATGGTAGTGCAGGGGCTGGACTCCCCCATAATGGTAGTGCAGGGGGCAGCCCCACCCGCCCATGATGTAGTAGTAGGGAAGGCTCCAGTGTGGGTCAGTAATAGTCTTAATATACCAAGTTAACTCGCCGTCTCGTGGGGAAGGAGGAGGGGAAGGGGGGTGAGGGAAGGAGGGATGGAAGACGGACGAAAAGAGGGAGGGCGAGAGGGAGGAGAAAGGGGAAGAAGAGGTGTAGAAGGTGGAGGTGAAGAGGAGGAAGAGGAGGAGGAGGAGGAGTAGAAGATGGAGGTGAAGGGGAGGAGTGGGGAAGTGAGGGGAAGAAAGACAGTGAGAGAGGAAGTTGGAGGAGAAAAATGTAGAGAAAAAAATGAGGGAGGGAGAAAGGAAAAAAGAAGGAAGGAAGAGAAAGTAGAGGAACGAAGACAAAGGAGAGGAGAAGGGAGAGAGAGAGAAGACAAAGAGGAAGAGAAAAACGAAAAGCGGAAATTGGGAGGTAACAAGTGAAGGAAGGAAGGAATCAGTGACAAAGAGGTAACATAAGGGAATGGTAGAGAGGGGAAGGAAAGAGAAGGAGAGTGTGATAAGAGAGAGAGAGAGAGAGGAGGGGAGGTAGGAAAACGAGAGAGAGATTGTTGGTAAGGGAGACAAAGGTAAGAACTAGGAAAGGGACGTGACAGTAGATGAGTGCACGGAGGTAGAAGAGAGTGCACGGAGGTAGAAGAGAGTGCACGGAGGTAGAAGAGAGTGCACGGAGGTAGAAGAGAGTGCACGGAGGTAGAAGAGAGTGCACGGAGGTAGAAGAGAGTGCACGGAGGTAGAAGAGAGTGCACGGAGGTAGAAGAGAGTGCACGGAGGTAGAAGAGAGTGCAGGTAGAAGAGAGGCACGGAGGTAGAGAAGAGAGTGCGGAGGTGAAGAAGAAAGACGTGAAGAGAGTGCACGGAGGGCAAAGAGAGTGCACGGAGGTAGAGAGAGTGCACGGAGGTAGAGAGTGCACGGAGGTAAAAGAGAGTGCACGGAGGTAGAAGACAGTGCACGGAGGTAAAGAGAGTGCACGGAGGTGAAACAGTGCAGAGGTAGAAGAGAGTGCACGGAGGAGAGTGCACGGAGGTAGAAGAGAGTGCACGGAGGTAGAAGAGAGTGCTGGAGGTAGAAGAGAGTGCACGGAGGTAGAAGAGAAGTGCAGGAGGTAGAAGAGAGTGCACGAGGTAGAAGAGAGTGCACGGAGGTAGAAGAGAGTGCACGGAGGTAGAAGAGAGTGCACGGAGGTAAAAGAGAGTGCACGGAGGTGAAGACAGCACGGAGGTAGAGAGAGTGCACGGAGGTAGAAGAGAGTGTACGGAGGTAGAAGAGGCAGGTAGAAGAGAGTGCACGGAGGTAGAAGAGAGTGCAGTGCGGAGGTAGAAGAGAGTGCACGGAGGTAGAAGACAGTGCACGGAGGTAGAAGAGAGTGCACGGAGGTAGAAGAGAGTGCACGGAGGTAGAAGAGAGTGCACGGAGGTAGAAGAGAGTGCACGGAGGTATAAGAGAGTGCACAATACACCAATACCTCTCCAACGCCGAGAATCACTTGAGAACTTGCTTTTAAAATTGTCACATTCTTACATAATTTTTTTTTTTCCACTTCCAAAACTGAGGATATGAGAACGGGTCAAGTTACTGGAGTAGAGTCTTAACTGTACTTCTGACTTCATATCTCTTTTTTTTTCTTTTACCATTCATTAAAGTATTCTCATCATATCTCCAGGTAAAGGGTAATTAAACTCAGGTAACTCTCAGGTATATTCGGAACCTCACCCACCATCTCCCTTGTGTTGAACCTTAAGTGAGATAGTTAGATACCTATTCACTTATCCAGTTAATAGGGAGAACGTTTAACCCCTTGAGGACGATGATTTGACCCTTTGAGGACATGGTTTAACCCTTTGAGGACGATGATTTGACCCTTTGAGGACATGGTTTAACCCCTTGAGGACATGGTTTAACCCCTTGAGGACGATGGTTTATCCCTTTGAGGACATGGTTTAACCCCTTGAGGACATGGTTTAACCCTTTGAGGACATGGTTTAACCCCTTGAGGACATAGTTTAACCCTTTGAGGACATGGTTTAACCCTTTGAGGACGATGATTTGACCCTTTGAGGACATGGTTTAACCCCTTGAGGACATGGTTTAACCCCTTGAGGACGATGGTTTATCCCTTTGAGGACATGGTTTAACCCCTTGAGGACATGGTTTAATCCTTTGAGGACATGGTTTAACCCTTTGAGGACATGGCTTTACGTACGAACCATTCACATCTTCAGTTAAGAGCCATTAGTGACGTAAATGAAATGAGGTCTTTAATACAGTCTCTTATGTCCTGTTAAGTGGTTCATATAACCCATGAACCTGTAGGTGCGCCGTCTATGTGTCGTATCTTAAGGGTTCATATTAAAGGTTCAGAACCGACTCTTTACTCGTTTTGGAACCTGTATCTGTATGTATTGTGTAAGTAAGAAATTTTCGCATATTTGGTCCTAAAAATCACTGTCCTGTCAATTTTAAACCCACCTTATATGAACCTTTTAAATATAGCTACACATGTTCTCATATCGGTAAAGGAAAAATCTTCACTTGTATTATATTATTTTTTTGTATTAATACGGACCCTCCTCGCTGGCTGGTTCTGGACACACGCGGAGGAGAAGCTGTAACTCAATATCTTCTGACTTTTGGGGAGTATTTTTATTTTATTTTTTATCAGAAACTAGATTTTGATCCACCAACGTAGAGTTTGTGAGTCTGTAAACTCTGAGTTGGAGGAGTATTTGTCCAGGTGAGGATGATAACAGACATACAGACAGACAGACACACACACATACACACACACAGGTAGGTGGAAAGTGTGTTCATGATGATGCACAATTGCTCTGCCAAAATGCAAGAGGTGAACAACGATCAGTGTTCATCATACTCCTTAATCCCTCCTTTGGCCTCGTAACTCATGGCCCCATCCCTCCCCACTAGTCCCAGAAGCACCACATGGCCCCATCTCTCTCCACTAGTCCCAGAATCACCACATGGCCCCATCCCTCTCCACTAGTCCCAGAAGCACCACATGCCCCCATCCCTCCCCACTAGTCCCAGAAGCACCACATGGCCCCATCCCTCTCCACTAGTCCCAGAAGCACCACATGGCCCCATCCCTCTCCACTAGTCCCAGAAGCATCACATGAACCTCGCTTTCCTGGAGGTGACTATAACCTCCTATGTTAAGGCATCATCGGGTTTGCATGGGAGAACAGACGGTAATTAATATCCCTGGACAGAGCACTTCAGGCCGTTCACAGATCGAGACTTACATTAGTGGAACTTTTTTGTTTATAAGGAGATTCTAGAACTGGTTACCTCTCGTGTTCCTTCTCTATTAGATCCAGGTAGTGTCGCTAACATTATAATAGACAGAAGAATATTAGGTAAATTAGAAGAAGTAATGGCAGTTATAATGCAGGTGTTGACAAGTTGTTTTACAAGATATGGCGTAACTCTTTGTGCTATTATATGAAGGCAAAAAAAATGGTTTGTTGACATCTACTAACATCGAGATAATGAATTAATTTACCTTGATTTAACGTAATGAGGAAATAAGTCGAGGAAAGACAAGATGTACAGGGTGGACAAGAAGTATCTAACACACAGGTGGGGTCTCTACAACCTTGTGAATGTGACAGTAATTTCTCGCCCACCCTGTATTAGAGAAGTGTGAGACCAGGTGATGAATAAACATGTAAGGAAAACAATGATAAACGTGTAAAAAAAAGATGAACAGAAGCAGCAGCGTTGTGAATTATGAAAGAGACATGAAGATGAGAGAGGTTGTCTGGACTGAGAATGAGACCAAGAGAGGATGAGTGCAAAGTAGATGAAATATTAAGCAAAGGAGAAGGTGGAGCGGGGGTCCTCCTTACCTCCACGACTCGGGTACAGGTAACACTGAGACCCGGGGAGGTGAACGTGTACCTGTCCACACCTCTGAAGTTTTTCCAACCGGGTGTCGATAACAGAACAAGCGACGGAAACTTTGAACTGAATTTTTTAATATATTTTTTCATGAATTATTTTTTATTGTATTAGGAGTATATTTATTTATTGGTAAGTTTCATATATGTTTATTTTTAAGTTATTTAATACTACGTGTTGTATACATTGTCGATAAGTAATGTATATAAAAAAATCGTAAACTTTCTCAAAATAAATTTGTGATAGACATTTAATCGTAGGGTCTTCTGTCATTATGAAATTGAGGTACAGGAATGTGAAACTTATTATAATGCTATCAGTTATTATACTCATTTACTTAATAGATTATTGTCGTATTTTCGCATAGTTTCTTCCTTAGAGAAAACCTGATACAATAGTAAGGATCTTCCCCATGTCCTGTAAGGTCCAAGAACGTCGTCACACACCCACACACACACACACACACACACGCACACACACGCACACGCACTCACACACACACACACACACACACACACACACACACACACACACACACACACACACACACACACACACACACACACACACACACACCTAAACACACACACACACACACACACACGCACACGCACACACACACACACACACAACACACAACATGGCCAGGTGATTGATGATCCCGTGTGTTGTGCTGGTGGAGTCGCTCACTAAGGTGGAAAGAGAACCTCATCACTGACAAGACACATTATCACACAAGTCCAGTGTGTTGTCAGCCGTTTGTGAAATGGTGACACACACTCCGCGTCGTTCTCTTTTGTTCTTGTTACGAGATTGACTCTGCAGTACAGTAGTTGTGTCTTGTAAGGAGACTCGTGGAGGCCTTGGCAAGTGGAGTCTTCTCACAGGTGCTCACTGATTCTGGACTAGTTTGGTGAGCCTATTGGGGGATATTCCTTAGAGAGTTGTGAAGGAGCTCTCAGACGTCTTGGATTCCTTTGGGTGTTATTATTGAATATGAAACTGTTAATTTAATCGATAACTACAGATGAGATGCATATACATTAGGATTTTTTTGGTCACATTGTTGGTTTAAACTCTTTAAGACAAACTTCCTAAATTGAATGTTAAAAAAATGAAAATAAAATCCCTTGGCAGTGGGTGTGCGACCGCTGTGGCCTCGAATTTGGTCAATAATATTCCTGTGTTTCCGTATTCCTCCACAGGGCGTCTGGTGGTTATATGTCTGGCTCTTGTGTTTGGAAATGTCTACGATATTCTGATTGTATTCCAGATAACCTGTGGCTTATGTCTTTAACACACACACACACACACACACACACACACACACATATTATTGGTAACAAACTCCAACATTAAAACCTACAACACAACTTTCCTCTTAACATTCAACAATTATCAAGTTATAAATTTTATCTTCCTTCACTTCTGTTCCTCCCTTCAAGTTTTTTATATTATTTTTTTTTTTATTTCATCATCCCTTTTTCTCTCTCTCTCCTTTCATAAAATAGGATCTCTTCTACCCTCTCCTTTATGGCTAATTCTCTTATCTCCTGCTCAGGGCAACACTTTACACTCGCTAAAAAATACGATGAAGCACTTTACATCTTTTAATACACGGACCAATGTTTTCCTTCATGGGAGTAATTTCATTTAAGTATCATTTGCATCAACCTTGTGTGTTGTCAGCTGGTGATCGACTTGTTTACCTCTGATCGTCTTTTGTTTCTCCTGTTGCGTTTGTCTTTTTTTTTATCCTTTTCTCTATATATTTATCCTCTGTTTCCTTGCATCCCTGTTGATTCCTCTTGTTAATTGTTATGAAATGTAACTAGAACTTTTATTTTCTCTCTAATTGTTGTCTTGTTAATTCGTTTTCTTGTTCAGTATAATTAAATGGCTATAATAGACGTTGCCTTGTAATGGTATGGAATTATAGTCATTTAATTGTTAAGAAACGTGAGGTAATAGATGTTAGACCTGAACGAACCTGTCCACTAGAACACCTTGAAACACTACTCGAAGCTGTCTGTGCATTCTGTGTTAAATATTTATAATCATGGACGTAAGACTTTTATTATGAATTAAATCCTTTATTGATGTTATATAGATCTTTATTGTACGACTCGATATAATTTACTCACCCTAATGAAGCTTTCTGGAAGTCTCTGGAAGCATCTGGAAACTGGAGTGAACCCTGGTGACGGTAATGGCACAATGAGGATGATTGATTCAGCCACTTGTGTCCTGAGGCAGCGAGATATTAACTTGATTTAATAGCGGCTTATACTAACAATAAAACAAGTGAACATCTAGGAAACGAGTATAAATTATCTTTGTAAGTGACTGGGGTCCCATAGGCAAGACGACAGTGTGGATACAGGGCAGTGTACTGTATACCAAACACTCGGTACATAAAATGACTATAGAGTGGTTAGTCAGGTATTGAGCGATTAAATTTTGACCTTTATTGTTTGTTTTTCTCTCTCTCCCACACTCAGGCTCTCTCACCACCATCACAGCCACTCACACCAACCACCACCACAC
>NW_024724308.1:0-23204 GCF_018991925.1 Homarus americanus | reverse complement strand
TTGCAGTGGTGGCGCGGTGGTGTGGAAGTGGTGTGGTGGGTCAGTGGCAGTAGTGTGGTGGGGCAGAGGTGGTGGTGGGACAGTGGTGGAGGTGGTTGGGCGGCAGTGGTGTGATGGTGGTGGTGGAGCAGTGGTATGGCGGTGGTAGTGGGGCAGTGGCTGTGGGGTCAGTGGCTGTGGTGGTGGTCGGGCAGTGGCTGTGGTGGGGCGGTTGCAGTGGTGGTGGTGTTGCAGTAGCTGTGGTGGGGCAGTGGTGGTGATGAAGCATTGGCTGTGGTGAGTCAGTGGTGGTGGTGGTGGGACAGTGGCGGTGGTGGTGGGTCAGTGGCGGTGGTGGGGCAGCGGTGGTGATGGTGTTGCTGCGGCGGTGGTGGTAGTGGTGGGGCAGTGGTGTGGCGGCGGTGTGGTAGGTGGTGGTGGAGGAGCAGTGGCTATGGTGGTGGTGGTGGGACGTGGTGGTGGGGCAGTGGCTGTCGTGGTGGTGGGGCAGTGGCTGTCGTGGTGGTGGGGCAGTGGCTGTTGTGGGGGTCAGTGGCTCTGGTGGGGTAGTGCCGGAGCAGTGGCTGTGGTGGGGGGTCGGAGAGTGGCTGTGATGGGGGAGACAGTAGCTGTGATGGGGGAGTCAGTAGCTGTAGTGGGGGGTCAGTGGCTGTGTTGGGGCTGTGGTTGTGGCGCGGTGGTGGGGCAGTGGCTGTGGTGGGGCAGTGGCTGTGGTGGGGCATTGTTGTTGTGGGGCAGTGCTGTGGTGGTGGCCGCTCAGAGGCTGTAGTGGGGCAGTGATGATTTTGTGGTGGTGGTGGGTCAGTGGCAGTAGTGTGGTGGTGGTGGGGCAGCGGTGGAGGTGGTGGGGTGGCGGCGGTGGGGCAGTGGTGTGGCGGCAGTGGTGCGGCGGTGGGGCAGTGGCGGAGCAGTGCTGGTGGTGGGGCAGTGGCGTAGCAGCAGTAGTGGTGGTGGGGCAGAGGCGGACCAGTGGTGGTGGTGGTGGGTCAGTGGCTGTGTTGGGGCAGTGGTGTGGCAGCGGTGGGGCAGCGGTGGTGGTGGGGCAGTGGTGTGACGGCGGTGGTGGCGGGACAGTGGTAGCGGAGCAGTGGTGGGGCAGTGGTTATGGTGGGTCAGTGGCTGTAGTGGGGGGTCAGTGGCTGTGGTGTGGCAGTAGTGTGGTGGTGGTGGGGCAGTGGCTATGGTGGGGCAGTGGTGGTGGTGGGACAGTGGTGGTGGTTGGGCAGTGGTATGGCAGTGGTGGTGGGGCAGTTGTAGAGGGGCAGTGGCTGTGGTGGGGCAGTGGTGGTGGTGGGGCAGTGGTGGTGGTGTTACAGTGGCTGTGGTGAGGCAGTGGTGGTGGTGGGACAGTGGTGGTGGTAAAGCATTGGCTGTGGTGAGTCAGTGGTGGTGGTAGGTCAGTGGCAGTGGTGGGGCAGCGGTGGTGATGGTGTGGCGGCGGTGGGGTAGTGACGGAGCAGTGGCTGTGGTGGGGGGTCAGTGGCTGTGATGGGGGTCAGTGGCTGTCGTGGGGCTGTGGTTGTGGCGCGGTGGCGGGACATTGGCGGAGCAGTGGTGGTGGCGGGACATTGGCGGAGCAGTGGTGGTGGCGGGACATTGGCGGAGCATTGGTGGTGGTGGGGCAGTGGAGTAGAAGTGGCTGTGGTGGGGCGGTGGCGGAGCAGTGGCGGCGGTGGGGCAGCGGTGGTGGGTCAATGGCGGTGGGGCAGCGGTGGTGGTGGCGGTACAGTGGTAGCGGAGCAGTGGTGGGGCTGTGGTTGTGGTGGGTAAGTGGCGGAGCAGTGGTGGTGGTGTGGTGAGGTGGCGGAGCAGTAGTGGTGGTGGTGGGGCAGTGGCGGAGCCGCTGTGGTGGTGGGGTGGTGGTGGTGAGTCAGTGACGGTGCAGTGGTGGTGTGGTGTCGGTGGGTTAGTGGTGGTGAGGTTGTGGTTGTGGTGGGGTGGCGGAGCAGTGGCATTGGCGGAGCAGTGGTGGTGGGGGTGGGCCAGTGATTGTGGTAGGGATGTGGCGGCAGTGGTGTGGCTGTGGTGGGGCAGTGGCTGTGGTGGGGGGTCAGTGGCTCTGGTGGGGCTGTCGTTGTGGCGCAGTTGCAGTGATGGTGGGGCAGTGGTGTAGTGGTGGTGGGGCAGTGGTGTAGTGGTGGTGGGTCAGTGGGGTTGGTGGGGCAGTGGTGTTGGTGAGACAGTGGTGTTGTGGTGGGGCAGTGGTGGTGTGGCGGCAGTGGTGGTGGTAGGTCAGTGGCTGTGGTGTGGCTATGGTGGGGTTGCGAAGCAGTGAGTGGTGGTGGTGGGGCAGTTGCAGTGGTGCTGGTGGTGGGGCAGTGGCTGTGAAGGGGGTCAGTGGCTGTGGTGGGTCTGTGGTGGTGGCGCATTTGCAGGTGGTGGAGCGGTGGTGATGGGGCAGTGGCTGGGGCAGTGGCTGTTGTGGGGGGTGAGTGGCTCTATTGGGGTAGTGGCGGAGCAGTGGTTGTGGTGAGGGGTCAGTGGCTGTGATGGGGGGTCAGTGGCTGTGATGGGGGGTCAGTGGTTGTAGTGGGAGTCTTTGGCTGTGGTGGGGCTGTGGTTGTGGCGCGGTGGTGGGCCAGTGGCTGTAGTGGGGCAGTGTTGTTTTGGGGCAGTGGTGTGGTGGTGGGGCAGTGGGTGGTGGTAGGTCAGTGGCAGTAGTGTGGTGGTGGTGGGGCAGTTGGCTGTGGTGGGGCAGTGGTGATGTTGGGTCAGTGGCGGAGCAGTGGCTGTGGTGGGACAGTGGTGGTGTTGGGTCAGTGGCGGAGCAGTGGCTGTGGTGGGGCAGGGGTGAGTCAGTGGTGGTGGTGGGGCAGTGGTGTGACAGTGGTGCTGGTGAGTCAGTGACTGAGCAGTGGTGGTGGTGGTGTGGTGGCGGTGGGTTAGTGGTGGTGAGACAGTGGTTGTGGTGGGGTGGCGGAGCAGTGGTGGTGGTGGGGCAGTGGCGGAGCAGTGGTGGTGGGGGTGGGCAGTTGCTGTGGTGGGCCAGTGGTTATGGTAGGGCAGTGGTGTGGCTGTGTGGGGGTCAGTGGCTCTGGTGGGGCTGTGGTTGTGGAGCAGTTGTAGTGGTGGTGGGTCAGTGGGGGTGGTGGGGCAGTGGTGTTGTGGCGGTGTAGGCAGTTGCAGTGGTGGTGGGTCAGTGGCTGTGGTGGGGCAGTGGGCGTGGTGGGACAGTGGTGGTGGGTCAGTGGTGGGTGTCACGTGCCTGAGCGCTCGGGAACTCGCATAGCGTGAGGCATATGTTCACGCCTACATTTCATACAAGCTATTAACTTGTTAATTGTACTTATTATAATATTATTGTTCTTAGTTACTTTGGTTAATTGTATATTTATGTATGTTATTAATATGCATCATTGTCTTACTCTGTTAAGTCAAATCAAGAGTAGTATTAATTAATTATATAAACTATCCAGCAAATGTCCGGGATCACGTGATAGGAGACGCGCTCCTCGGCGTGCCCCCACGCTTCCGCAGTAGCGAAAAACCGTGGCATAGTAGGGTGTGTCATAGGAGGGAAGATCAGCTAAAACTAATGGCCCATCACTTGTTTGGTAGATTTTAGTGTATATAAACAGAAAATAATTTCAGTTTCAATATTTTGCAACCTTTTGCTTGGTAAATTTTGCGTGAAATTTATCGAAAATCTAACGTACAGCTGCATTAGTGCATTACAATTAAATAGTGAACATTTTTTTCTGACTTCATTCTTTAACAACCCAACTAACAATATTTTTTTCTGTTTCAGATTCTGATGCATTTATAAGTTGATAATATTTGCGATGGCTGCTTGTGTCAGGACGAGGAACCAAAAATCCAGCCATCTCAGTCACTATCTTGGGTCTGGGAGAGAGCTCCTGAAGTCGGAGTTGCCTACATTGAGAGATGCTTTGAGATACGGTGTTTTAATCAGGCAAATCAGTGAAAGAACCAAAGAACTTACACAAACAAAGACATTGCCAGTGATATGACCAAAGCTGTCTTGGCACAGTACACTCTGGCTAACGCTCAGTTCAAACCTCCAGTCATAACAAGTCAGAAGAAGATTAGTGAGACTGCTAGCCAGTTGGGAAAAGGCAAGAGATATCTCTCTTGGGAGAGGAAAACTTGCAGTTAAGGACAGCTTTGCCAAGCAACTGGACCAGTTATTTGACATAATTACTTGCAAGTGCCCAATTGTTCTCTGTCCTGAGTTTGGATGCGATCGTGACTGTAAATCCGAGGCCCACATCTCCTGTATTTGCAAGCGTGAACTGAAGATTCCTGTGATCGAACGGCATTTGTCAAAGCACAGAGAAGACTGGCAGTATAGGGGGCTCTCATGATTTCTAGCCAAGATATTCCGGAGTCCAAGAGACAGGAGGCTGCCACAGAGAGACAGAAGAGGAGAAGAGTTGCCGAGGAAAAGAGACTTGAGAAGGCCCAGGGTGAGGTAAAAAGGCCGATGATTGGAGTCAAGCTGATTCAGAGTTTAATGACTTCCCCATGGCTGATCCAAGTGCTGACCAGGAGAATGGTGACTTTGTCCCTAACCCAGAAAATAATGATCCCAAACCTTCCAGGCATAAGATTCGAAATAGGAAAGATATCCAGAGCATAGCTCTGGCCAGCATGCGACACCACACTGGTCTCAGAGAAACTGCAGAGATAGCAACAGCTGCCTGGATTAACGGTGGTTTGATAACACCTGATGATGTTCACCTGGTGATAGATCATAACAAAGTAAGGAGAGCTCAGGAGAAACTTGTCAGTAACCTAGAAGAGGAGTTTGATAAGGGGATAAGAGAAAATGAATCAATTGTTTGTTCTTTGATGGGAGAAGGGATGACACTAAAGTGTTCATGAAAGTTGGAGATTCTGACAAGTTGTTCCCTGCCATGGTGAAGGAGGAACACTACTCCTGCTTCAGTGAACCAGGAGGGAAGTATTTGTGGCATTTCACTCCAGAGAAAGATGACATCAGGAAACCAGCTGAGATAGTGGCAGATAACATTGTGAACTGGCTCAGAGAGAGGAACGTAGACCAGACTCTGCAGGCCATTGGAGGGGACAGCACCAACACGAACACAGGGTGGCAAGGGGGGGTCATACAGTGGATAGAGCGGAAGATTGGGAGGAAGCTGGTCTGGATTGTTTGTGACCTCCACACCAACGAGTTGCCACTCAGACATCTGATCAGGAGCTGGATGGCAAGACTCTTTCCAAACAACAGATGGTCTGGTCCTCTTGGCAAGATGTGGACTCTGCCACAGGTTAGAAATAAATCCGAGCTTTAGAAAAAATCACAGTTGGCCCTCCACTCGTTGAGCTTGCACATACTGTCATTGACGACCTGAGTACTGAGCACTATGGTTACATGATTTGCAGTGCCATCAAAACTGGGGTCATGCCTGATAGACTTGCTTATCTGCAGATAGGTCCAGTCTCACATTCTAGGTGGCTCACAACGGCTCTCAGGTTCTGCAGAATTTGGGTCGCTCATCATAAACTGAAAGGGAACCAGCTTCACAACCTGAGACTTATTCTCCAATTCATCGTGAGTGTCTACTTGCCAAATTGGTTCAACACCAAGGTCAAGTCATCGTTCTCCGAAGGTCCGAGGCATGTTCTCTTTCAGCTTGAGCTCCTGAGGAGTCAGCCAAGGAAGGTTGTTCAGATTGTGGAGCAGACTGTGAGGAGATCTTCCTGGTATGCTCATCCCGAGGCAGTTCTGCAGACAATGCTCTGCAGTAAGGATGAGGAGGAGAAAAGAGTGGCAGTCAAAAAGATCTTGGATATGAGACTTATGAGAGGATCTGGGCATGACAGATCGGTGGTGACGATTCCTTCAGGGTCAGGAAGACTCCTGAAGTCCAATCTAGAGTGCCAAGACCCTCCACTGATCTCATAGATCTGGATAACATCAGGCTGGCAGTGAGCCCCCTCTTACCTGCAACCTCCTGTGTTCAAGTCAGGAAAGCTTTTCCTGGACAACCCCATGCATGTCCTACTGGCCTCGCACACCCAGAGTATAGGCGTTGTGTACAGCAAGTGGCCGAGGCCCTTGATCCGTGTGCAACCAGGGAGAGGAGGAAGGAAGCTACCTCCGAGCTCAGGTGGTCAGCAGGGAGGTGATGAGTAGAAACAGAAACAAGAAGAACCCATGTTTTCTGTGGTGTTGCAGCAACACCGGGTAGTAGTAGTAAAACCGGTTTTTGTATTTGATGATTTTGTTTTCTAAAGGAATATTAAATTTAATAAATGTGTCAAGATCATTCGTTTCACTATTCTGGATCATTTTCATCCTAATAAATTAACCTGATACATTTACTTTACTTTAAATAAGCTATTTAGTGGTGTTGGTAAAAGGGTGGGAATACTGAATTTTCATAAGAATTCAAGTTAAAATTTACCTAGCTAAAAATGAAAACTTTTCAAATCTGAAGATATCACATGATTCTGCACATAGAACTACATCATTAATACCATGGGCCGATTTTTCAAACTCAAAAAAAAAAAAATTCGCCTCCGTATGACACACCCTACTGTGGTACACCACTGACACTCCCAGGTACACTTCTTACACTCCCTGGTTCTCCTCTGACACTCCCAGGTGCACCTCTGACACTCCCAGGTACACCTCTGACACTCCCAGGTACACCTCTGACACTCCCAGGTACACATCTGACACTCCCAGGTACACCTCTGACACTCCCAGGTACACCTCTGACACTCCCAGGTACACCTCTGACACTCCCAGGTACACCTCTGACACTCCCAGGTACACCTCTGACACTCCCAGGTACACCTCTGACACTCCCAGGTACACCTCTGACACTCCCAGGTACACCTCCGACACTCCCAGGTACCTCTGACCTCCCGGTACACCTCTGACACTCCCAGGTACACCTCTGACCTCCCACACTCCCAGGTACACCTCTGACACTCCCAGGTACACCTCTGACACTCCCAGGTACACCTCCTCCACCTCTCACCTCCCAGATACACCTCTCACACTCCCAGGTACACCTCTCACACTCCCTCTCACACTCCCAGGTACACCTCTCACACTCCCAGGTACACCTCTCACACTCCCAGGTACACCTCTCACACTCCAGGTACACCTCTCACACTCCCAGGTACACCTCTCCACACTCCCAGGTACACCTCTCACACTCCCAGGTACACCTCTCACACTCCCAGGTACACCTCTCACACTCCCAGGTACACCTCAGACACTCCCAGGTACACCTCAGACACTCCCAGGTACCTCCAGACACTCCCAGGTACACCTCCGACACTCCCAGGTACACTCCGACACTCCCAGGTACACCTCCGACACTCCCAGGTACACCTCCGACACTCCCAGGTACACCTCCGACACTCCCAGGTACCTCCGACACTCCGGTACACCTCCGACACTCCCAGGTACACCTCCCAGGTACACCTCCGACACTCCACACCTCCGACACTCCCTGGTACACCTCCGACACTCCCTGGTACACCTCCACACCTCCGACACTCCACACCTCCGGGTACACCTCCGACACTCCCTGGTACTCCTCTGACACTCCCAGGTACACCCTCTGACACTCCCAGGTACTCCAATGACACTCCCAGGTACTCCTCTGACACTCCCTGGTACACCCCTGACACTCCCAGGTACACCTCCGACACTCCCAGGTACTCCACTGACACTCCCAGGCACTCCTCTGACACTCCCAGGTACACCTCAGACACTCCCAGGTACACCTCAGACACTCCCAGGTACACCTCAGACATTCCCAGGTGCACCGCTGACACTCCCAGGTGCACCTCACACACCAGGGGCACCACTCTACCCACACACCAGGGACACCACTCTACCCAAACACCAGGTGCACTTCTCTACCCACACACCAGGGGCACCTCTCTACCCACACACCAGGGGCACCTCTCTACCCACACACCAGGTGCACTTCTCTACCCACACACCAGGGGCACCTCTCTACCCACACACCAGGGGCACCTCTTTACCCACACACCAGGGGCACCTCTCTACCCACACACCAGGGACACCTCTCTACCCCACCTGGGGGCCTCTCTTCCCACACACACCAGGGGCACCACTCTGCCCACACACCAGGGACCTCCTTGCCCACACACAGGGGCACCTCTTTCCCACACACCAGGGCACCCCACTCTACCCCACACACCAGGGACTACCACTCTACGCACACACCAGGGCACCTCTCTACCCACACACCAGGGCACCTCTCTGCCCCCTGGGGGCACCCCTCTCTACCCACACACACACAGGGGCACCTCTCTGCCCACACACCAGGGGGCACCTCTCTACCCACACACACCAGGATCACCTCTCTACCCCACACACACCAGGGCACCTCTCTACCCCACACACCAGAGCACCACTCTCTACCCACACACACTAGGTGCACCTCTACCCACACACTAGAGTGCCTCTCTACCCACACACTAGGTGCACCTCTCTACCCACACACTCGGTGCACCTCTCTACCCACACACTAGGTGCACCTCTCTACCCACACACTAGGTGCACCTCTCTACCCACACACTAGGTGCACCTCTCTACCCACACACTAGGTGCACCTCTCTACCCACACACTAGGTGCACCTCTCTACCCACACACTAGGTGCACCTCTCTACCCACACACTAGGTGCACCTCTCTACCCACACACTAGGTGCACCTCTCTACCCACACACTAGGTGCACCTCTCAACCCACACACTAGGTGCACCTCTCTACCCACACACTAGGTGCACCTCTCTACCCACACACTAGGTGCACCTCTTTACCCACACACTAGGTGCACCTCTCTACCCACACACTAGGTGCACCTCTCTACCCACACACCAAGTGCACCTCTCTACCCACACACCAGGGGGACCTCTCTACCCACACACCAGGGACACCACTCTCCCCACATCGTACACTGACATATTAACTTAGAGACTTATTTTGACTCATTAATTTGGGATTTTTTCAAGGGTAGAATTCATACCAGATATAAAAGATTTATAACTCAGGTTGTAAGGTAACAAACTTGTATACATTAAAATCAAGGACGTGTTCTGTATAAATAAAATTGTACGTGAAGGATAAGGTAAAATAACGATAAGTCACTGTAATAAAAACCAGCATTGGGTCTTGAGCTTCGTCTTACACGTGTCCAGCAGGAGCAAGTGACACGGAGGACAGCACCTCCCCGACCAGCCTTAATATCAGCATCGTCTTCAGTGACTCCGTCTTCTCCCCACTGACCGGAGGAGCGGTAGTCAACAAAAGCTTGGGTGGCAACGGAGGAGCGAGGGATCCAAGCTTCACCTTGGCCGCCCTACGCCAGCCCGGCATTCACTTAGAGGAGGGCGAAGATATAGATTCCTTCATTGCAAACCTTACCATTCCTCCACCAGCTGAAGGAGGTGTGGTAAGCAATGTAGTGATTATGCATTCATTATAATGCTGCTGTTTTTATCCATTTTGATGACTATACAGTACATGGAACTCCAAGATATTCCCTTATTTACAAATAGAGAATTGTTCTGTATATACGATGCCGTTTACAGAACCTTCAGACGTGCGCGGAGAACCGTAAGATGGGGAACGAGTACGACATCTCTGCGTTTATTATCCCGCCGCCTCCTCCACCCTCGGACGAGAAGGACAACAGGTCGTTCGACATTATACGGAGCCAAAGAAGGAATCAGTAGGGTGAGTTGTTGTGAGGTTCATCTAATTTTCTACAATTAAATGCAATACTGTATTACTGTAAGTGTACTGTGGAAGTGTTTGTCTGAACTAAATGAATTTGTTTCTGTTCATAGATGTTATTGATTTACCGTACAGTGTAACATACATCATCGTGTAAGAAGATTACCGCACTGTAATAATTAGTTATGAGTTTATAATAAATACTGTACAGTTTTATACAACACAATACGGTACTTAGGAAAACAGGGAGGCCATTTAAAATCACATTTCCTGGTGGTATGTATGACTCTCAGGTTGTTTATCTCTTTAAGGAGGAGTATCACTCTAGGTGTTTTGTTATGGGTAATGTCAGACTGTTTTCAGGTTGGAGAAATGTGTTACTCAATGGGTTAAAATAGTTAAGTTTTATTGTGATTTCTCCTGTAGTAAAAGAATATTGTTAATTTATTAATTTATCATTCCACCACTTAAAAGTTTATTAGCTGCTGGGCCAGTTGGTCTGTTCTTTTTTAATTTGCTGTGAACACTAGTGTTAGGTGTTCGTACAGGAAGAAATCTATAATATTTGGGAGTGTCACTGGATAACACCCTTCTCATGTGTGTCTCAGCCAGGACTCAAACCCATGATACATTCATTACTGCCGTACCAGCAAATGTTTGTTTTTACCTAAAGTATTTGCTGTTAGTTCTTTCCTTCTGAAAGTATATCACAAACAGTGATGTAGGAGGTATTTACTTTAAGATATAATTTTTTAGTACAAAAATGAGCTAAATTGGTTTATCGTTACAGATGGTGTGCGAGGACAACAGCGACATGGAGGTCGGGGAGAAGGACCACGACATGGGCGAGGTGCACGTCAGCTCAGAGACGATGGCCAAGCGTGCCAACCTAGCGGGGAAGGTCGCATCTCTGCAGAGGCGCTTCGAAGTTCCTCCCAGGACTGCCTACGGTAGTCTGCCTACCTCAAGTGCCTCCGTAGACAATCGTCAGTTGCTACCGAGATCAAATAATTCTAATGTAGGACATGAACTGCATGCCAAATTGGCACAGGCATTAGAGGAAAATGATAAGATGTTCAAAGGTTTCGACACTCAACAAATGACGAGTGCCAAAAATACCGGCGGAAGTCGGGAGAGCGGCGACTCCAAGCATCCGTCGGTCACGGCCAGAGTACGAACCTTCAGCTCTGGGGGAAACTGGACCGCCTCTTCTCTTCAGCGCCAAAAGACCGTGCCAACCAGTAAGGCAGAGGGAAAATAGGAGGACTCTCCACCTCCCCCTCCTCCACGAACGCCCATCACACGAACCGGCACTCTGACTAACCCAAAGAAATCCAAGCCTTCTCGTCCCTCGTCAAAAATCCAGAGAAGTATATCTATGAGCACAGGTAACCTCTCCAAGTCTGCCTCTCAAGACGACATGACGAGTCACGCCAGTTACATCACCATCCTGAAGTCGAGCACCAAAGCCTCGGCCTCCAGCGAAGACGTCAGCCAAGCCAAAGCCTCCCCGGGGTCCCCCTCCAAACAAAGGGTAGCCTCCAGTAACGATTCTCTCGCGTCGTCCTCCAGTGAATTCCTCTACTGAAGAATTACTCTTAAAATTTTCAATAAATCTCTAAACATCATTAATGAACTACAGCTCAGCCAGTCTGGAGGTGAATATATTCTCTATTTTTGGGAATTGGAAAAAAAATTGATTTTATGTACTGATGTGTTTAATTCTTTATACGATCGGTAGCATGGATACAATATGAAAAAAAGACGAGGGTAGAGGGAGGTAAAGGTTTTATTATGAGAAGTTGGTAAATGTAACAGCTGAGAGGCAGAGTTATCCTGTTTAACGCTGAGAGAAATAAAGATTCAATGTGATAAAAGAAAACTTAAAAGAGAGGAAACGGTTAGATGGGATCTCTTTAGTAATCATATTGAAACTGTCTATTTACCTAGAATAATACAGAATAGGGATGTTATAAATCTTGGTTTTAATAGAATAACAAAAGTGTATTGATTATGTTTAATAAAGAATCAATAGAATGACAGAGGGAAGATTTTGAGATATAAGGTAGGAAAAGTGTACTAGTGGAAGAAGAGTTTGGAACCAGACTTGGAAGAGATTATGTGGGTCACTTTTTAAATTAAGGAGCATAAAACTTACATGTAAAATTATCTAATGAAATCGATAATGTTTTTATGATATTTAAGGACCCGGATAGAGTCGTTAGAAAAGCAATGTAGGAACGTTAGAAAATGTATTAGATAAATACTGATTGTTGTCTATAGGCAGTGTACTGTATGTGAGGGAGAGGTGAAGTTGTTGCTGATGAAAGTAAGATTATAGTAGGATATGTAGTGTCACCATGATTGATTGGTGTTTGCCACGATGGGATGATAATTGAGGTTGGTGCTGTTGATGTGGTTGGTTGAGTAAAGAAAGTTGAATATGTTAATAAGTTTGGTTGATTGAAGAAAATTGATGGTGCGTGCGTGCGTGCAATATGTATGAAGCATTATCTGTTAATTTTAGTAAATAAAATTTCTCTTCCTCAGGACAATGTGAAGGCAGGTATGCAGAACAAAGGCCTTCGTTCACCATCACCAGCGCGTAAGGAGTCCCTCGCCAGATAACTCAGAGCGGCCACCCTCGGTGCCTTCCAGACTTCGCAAGCCACAGCTCAGCCCAACTACTTCTCCTACGAATAATCTGCCAGGCACACACCGTCTGCGTCCTTCGGGCAAATTAATGGCTCCTTCCGGACCTACCGGCGTAAGGCTCCCGCGAGCAGTCCCACTTCTCCTCGAGGCAGGGCTGGATTCAGGAGTGGGCAAAGTGGGCAGCTGCCCAGGGGCCTCCACATCTTACAATATTTTATTTGGATTATTTTTGTTTTCATCCTTTAAAATTCATGTTTATCTAATCCATCACGTAAAACTATGTTCAGCAAGAAGCGTGATAGAAATTAGGCAGGCAACTCCTTGAAATTCATGAAAACCTGGTTTTCCTATGAACCGACTTGAAACCACATGAATGACTCCAGTCATGTCTCACTTTTGTGTGTGTGTTTGGAATTTGTACTCTATCAATAAATATACAGTTAATTAAAAATGTCTCAATGTTCTACTTTCCTCAGTGTAACTGCATATGGCTTCAAAATTCTCCTAAGAAATGCTCAAATTTCACAATTTTCCCGGGGGGCTTATAGCGCCCCCCCGGAACGCCCAGATGTTTAGGCTCGCTTCACTCGCCACCCCACCCTCTTGGGTAGTTATAATGAGGGGGCCCTCCACAAAGAGGCTGGCTGCCCATGGGCCTCCACAGGTCTAAATCCAGCACTGCCTCGAGAGGGTACTCGCTCCCCCCAAAAGACTCCCAGAATCACTCGTAAGGCAGCCAGCCGATGCTGACGAACCTAAGCCTCGGCTCCCCGCCAAGAATAGTCAGTCGCCGGCTCGGAGAGTTCCGGCATCGCCGCCGGCCACCGCCAACGGCATCAAAAGTCCCGTGCGAACCGCCGACAAAAATTCCACTGCTTCGAGACTGCCCGGACTGGATAATTCCAGCGTGGCTCTTAAAAACCGCCTGAACCAAGAAGTCGCCAAAACTCTCTCCCAAAAACAAGACGGTCAACGGCACGGATCCGGACGATTCCCCGGACTCTGGTAGCTTCGATCAAGATTCGTTAGAAGAAGCAGAAGTGATGCCTCCGGCGTCTAGAGATGCCTTCCGCCGTTTTACGGGAGCGGTCGGTCAGTCCCCGACGGAGATGGTAGCGACCTGTGCAGAAGCTGAGCGTTTCAGCGGCACCGCCACTCAAGACGAGGCAAAGTTCCAGGAGGCCAGAGAGGCTCTCACCAGTGAATAGAGACGGTTCGTAACGGCCTCGAAGTTATTCGTCAAGTCGGCCACAGAATCCGAAGACACGTTATTGCAGTGTCTGTCGACGTGTATGAAGCTGATGCAGCGCATGGTGGACGTGACCCAGCAGGTGGTGCGGCACACTACCACGCCTCTCCACGTGGTAGTGAAGGTGAGGGACGTGGCCACCACCTACCACTCCACCGTCCGGGCGGCGCTGGATGGACCATCCTTCCATGAACACCCTCATGACTCAGGCCACCAACCTGGCCGGCGTACTCACCTCTCGCTCAGTGTGTTCAGCCCGTGAGATCCCCGACGCTCCGACGTCGCAGAATCGTGTGCATTATCGTATTATTAAGATCGCTCTCCCAGTAAAGAGTTGCAAAAATCGCCTTTGACAGTGCAATGAATGGAAACTTACAAAAGAGTACTTAATGTATTTACACGTTTGTAGATATAGAAATAAACCCGATACGCATAATGTCAATCACCGTAGCCCGACCAGCTTCTGTAAATAACGATAGAAATCTCAGGCATTATGAACAGTCAGTCCGGAGGAGAGTGAGAGCACCGGCTCCAGAGTCGAGTGTCCGGGACGAAGCTGGGACAGTCTGAGGGTGACGTAACAGAGCTGTATATTTCAGTACATTGATATAATTGTGTATAACAATGCCTAAGTTACCCCCAGTCTCGCATTTGACTATAAATTTCCAAGTGTGTTTGTTTCTCAAATGTACTTAATATAGCAGCTTTTTCAGTTACTTTTTTTTTATTATTCCAAGTTTATTGGCACTACTTGCAATTGTTCTCCAGATTTTTTATTTGTTGTACAATATAATTGCAACTTATGGTTTGTTTCCACTTTCCATTAATTTGTTCTTTGTCTTGTACAGTTTGAGGCCCTCTACCCCTCTCGGTGTATATAACTTCTATACAGCAACAAAACTTGTCACATGTCAGCCCCAGTTAGGAGTTGTAATTCAGTTTATCTGCTGTATTTTCTGCTAAATAGTGTCATAGTATATCCCGTCTGTATCCCCTTGTGCATGTAGATAACTAAGGGTACCGGGGTATACACTGTAGGGAGATATATCTACTGTAGCTGTGAGGACTATTAGTGAAGGGTTAAACAATCAACGGTTTCTTGTATAGGAATGTTGTAATATAATGTGAATGACAGTACAGTAATGGAGGTTGGGAGTACGTTACTGTAGTGGTAGTACTGTAATAAGTACAGTAGTAATTATGGTGACGAGTACTAGCAGTGGTGGAGGGTGTAGTAGTACAGCTATACTTAAGGTAACAAGTTATGTAAATCTACCACCCAAGACGAGTGAGCTCAGACGTGGTGGCCAATGGAGTTCCTAAACATATGAAGTAGGAGTGGATTGTTCCAGAAACGCTGCTGCCTACAGATTCAGGGTAGGAGCTACCAGTACAAGGGCCTCGAGGTTGTGAAGGAGAAGCTACTTCGAGTGGTTGGGGGAAATGTAGGCGTTAGTATTGTGCTGGAGACATTCCTCAGTAGCCAGACCAGGAGAACTACTGACCTCACCCAGAACATGTACTGTGTTGAGCTAGGTTATACAAGCATTATATAAACTCAATTTTCCTCGTTTATCCTCCCATTTCGGGTCATTGTGGTAGCAGGAATCTGGCCTCAAATACAGAATTGTTCTTCCCTCGGGTATTCACCAAGTGGGTCTTCCACCATAATTACTGGCCACTGAACTACCACCTTTCTATTTATACCGATTATGAATTGGCAAGGGAAAAATGGAATTAAAATGGACGATAAAGCACAAGGGGTTCAAAGACAAGAATTGATGGAGCATTTACATTAACAAGTATAGAGTCGGTTGTATCATGACCACACAGCATCTTATATGTATTCAACAGTAAATTCGGCCACCTAAACTGCCAGGTTTCAAGGAGGTATGGGACCAGGTGGACTCCTGTGCAGGTTTGAGAAAGTGGCTGTGGACACCAGGTGCAGTAAGGATACACGCCTACTATCCTCACTGGTAAGGTATATTAATTTCTATATTGCTTCCCTGGCAGATAATCAATGATCAGTTAAAAAAACCTTTGCTCTAGGCTCGAGATTCCATTCGTACATTCATTCAGGTGGGAAGCTTCAGATGGATGAAAGTTTAGAGTTCACACATTGCTCGATTGAAGTTACCAAGTAAATGTATTGTGCTAGATGGTCTGGTGGCGTCTTGAAGCCGAATTAAGGCTCATCTAGCAAGAACAATAGTAGTTTCCGATCTTATGTGAACCTAAATTTTTTAAGCTGCTAAATTGTATACAAGTTAGAGAAATGTCGAGTCTAGTCTTAAATTGGTCTAAAACTCCCCAGAACACCGTTATTAAAGGAACTAAAAAACGGAATTTTAAAATTTAAAATCAAGTTTATTGTAGAAATATGTCGATCATATCTACAGTTAAATAAATACAGCAGTTCCCGCTCCTATAATTCTTCCCCACTCTAGCCGGGTTCGTCCTTAACTGCCCACATAACGAAGGTAGGTAGGTCACTGTGCCGTGGGTGAAGCTGGATTGGTCCACTTTCAACTAGAACGAAACTCAAATTCATCCCCTCACTAAACCATTTCCAGTAGTTATTCCACGTAGTTCTCGGATATCTGGAACAAGCAAGTAATCAGAGATTAAATATAGAAGTATACTTTGTATCAAACTCAATCACACAGAAATAATTCACTAAATACATTAATATATAACCAAGTTATATCAAATATAAATAGTTAATCAACAAAACTCATTTTTAACCAACAAGAAAATTGTACTCAAGAAAAATAACACCAGCATTTGAAGAATGAAGAGATGTATATCCATGGATCCAGTAGTATTACTTCCTTTGAGGTTATGATCAGTACTGACCTCCCGTCACAGCTTTCAGAGTATTTAAGGACGGCAGTGGTGGGGGGGGGGGGTGATACATGTGAATTAGGCGGGAAAATCTTAACTGGGCTAACCACCTCTTAACTGGGCTAACCACCTCATCACAAGTGTTTAAGACATTTCATTTCTCGATAATTGTTCCATAAAACTTCACTATGTCGTGATTATTTATCGCCTTTCTATTGCTAGTTTAATATTTTTCTATTTATAACTTGTTAATTTTTCACTATAGAGATTAATGAATGTGGTTTACCGGGAGTTAAACGGGCGTAACAACCATTAGCGGCTTTACTGTGGTGGTGTCTGTTTCTGGCCGCCCATAGAAAGTCGTAGAATTCGTCATGCTATATTTATCAAAACTTCAAAAACCAGATCACAATTGACTTTGATGTGAAAGATTATGAATAAAAGAAATACAGCGCATATTAAAGTTGGAAGTTTCTCTACATTTGTCACTTCCACATAAATACACATCTGAATCTGTAGATAATGGTCACTCATAATAAGCTCATTTAAAAATGAAAAGTCTTTAAGCTTGGTAATAAAATAAACTAATTCAATAAATGTCTGGCTGGGTTCCTTCTATACATTCCTAAATCTACTATAGAATTCATTGGCCTCTTTAACAGTGTAAGCAACTGCCTATAGCCATTCAAGCAAACCATAAAGTCTCAAAAGCCTTATTGGACAACATCGTGACAAGTATTGCTAACAATAAAAATGGTTCAACGTCACACTGATTCTAAATAATAAAAGTTTCACCCTTTAAGTAAACCAGCAGTACTTAAGTATTCCAGGCAGTATATAAGTACCACCAACATATAGGCTTTACTAACGTACAGTATTGTTAATGAATGTGGTGAGAATACTTCAAAGTTTGTATATATATAGTGCCCCAAGAACGAAGGCACATTTTCTTTCTTGTTAAATTACTGAAATATTTATGTTTTTCAGTTATTTCACATCAAAAATCATTTTATTTTTATGGACTCTATTACATGCTAACATAGTTTTATGTAAATGGTAATAAATGATAATTCAAATAGCTGTTTTATATATTCAACGTAAAAAGGTAATAAGATACGGAATGATATGGAGGTGAGCGCCATCTATGAGTTAACAGCACTACTAAACCTTCATCACGGGGTACAGGGGGAGAGTTTCTCGTCTGGTGGTTCTTGGATCCATCACCAGCTGGAGCCACAAGACAGAGGAAGAAGGTGGAGGACGGACTAAGTGTACCACGATCTGACAGCCCCGAAAATATCGGCCTGAGGCATCGGTAAGACATTTATTCATAATATTATACCAGATATTTAACATTAATAATACTAAGAAGTTATTGGAGAGTTATTATGGTTAGACAGAGTGTATTTAATGGTTAATTTAGTTAATTGTGCTGGGTCGTCTGGTGAAGTACTGTATTGGTATATTGTTGCCACTATATAACATCAAAGTTGAAAGTATGTTTTTCCGGTGGTTTTTGATGTAATGAACGAATTTGACCTTCATTTGTGGCGCAAATCAATAGTTTTGAGATAAGCCCCTGGTGAATTAATATAAGTGGACAACCATGGAGTTGTTGATCAATGTGTTGTTCCGATGGTTTAGGAAAATATTCGTCCATTGGCTGTCCTCGGGTTTTGTATGAGTGTTTTTTTTTAGATTTTTCAGTGTTTTACTCAAATGTGCCCTTTTTTTTGTAAAGTAACGTTTTGCCAAAAAATAACATTTTCAATTTTAACAAACTGCTAATTTTGCCAATAAAATAGAGCTCAAATTTGAATAAAACACCAAAGTACACCAAAAACTAATTCTCATACCAAAGAACCTACCTAACCTAACCTACGAGGAGGAGACGAGTTAGGAGTATAACCTCGGGTAAACGCGGTGGGAACCTGCGGACAGCCAATGGACCAATATTAACCCACTTTTCTTCAATGACGTTTCCCTCACAAATGACTTAAATATAGCAGGGAGATTAGGTAATTTTAAGTAATTTCTGAGCAAAACGTCGTAGAAGAAACGTGTTTTAACATTGTCTAAACTATTGGAAAAACACATTGTTCAACAAAAAGTCAATGGTTGTCCACTTGTAAAAATTTACCACCCTGCCCCTCAGAAACTAGAGCTATAAGAATCGAGGTAAAAAGTGTCCAAAACGCACCAAAACCCATCGGAAAAAGTTTTGGATTTAACCTAACCTAACCAAACCTAAGCTAACGTGGGTGTGTACCGCCATGAACAGACATACATAATGAACTGTTAAATATCTCGCTTGAACGTATTTTGTTCCAGAAATGTTATTGAAGAAAAGTGTCTTAGAATTGTCAAACTTACCGATTGCAATTATAAAATCCCCGAGATTCGTTTAGCGACAAGTGAAATGGCAAAAATAGGTTTTCCCTAGTGTATTATGTTTTTCGAGCAATTCTAACCTTCATTTCTGGTATAAATGAGCCGTTATGGAGATATGACCTCAGTTACCGGGACGAGTTTGATTTTGTTCATTTTTTCCAGATGATGATGTTATTATAGTATTTTAAGAGGCGACATTTGCTAGAAGCTATACTGTACTGTATAATCTGATGTAATATAACCAACCAAAACGACCTACCTAACCTTACCTAACTTCCTAGCCAGGGCGTGGAATTGCCATATTAAACAAAGTACTTATTTTGATATCTGGTACCAATGAAAGCAACTTTATAGAAGCGTCACGGTGTAATTTGTATTTTTGTGGATGCAAGAGTGCGCTCGGACTCGGCGAGTCGGCTATAAACAAACGCGACGCGGCGAATCGGCCAATTTTTTGGAGGAGTGTTTACGGTAAATGTAATTAGTCGCCACAGAGCACGGAGAGACATCGTTTTAGTGTCGCGTGCTCGGTTTTTCAGTGTTTTCCCCCCATTTCCTCCAACCTTCATTCCTTGCCCATTACAGGTGATTTAAGATCATATAAATAATTAATGAAAAAGTGTTTTTAATTAAAATAAAAAGTTGTCGCCTCTTTTAAAATATTATAATAAGAACACCTATGGAAAATATGAACCAAATCGGAAAAACTCTTGCTGGTGGTAGTGGTGTTCTGAGAAAAAAAGAAAAAACCTAACCTAACCTTTCCTATCCCTTAACACTTCAAATAATATATTAAGGTTACTTTATTTAACTGATGATAAATTAAAAAGTTATTTCATTAATGTTTTGTCAGTGTGTCATTAGCATTTATAGGTCACTAGGGAAGCTGGAATACGTTTAAGAAACTAATTTGCAATCCCAATAGATTTGAACTGTCCTCTGATTGGTCACAGCAGATTATGTGAAATTCAAACGAAAGGAATTTAGGTATTAAATTGGGCAAAAGTTTTTGCCCGCTAGTGCAATAAGAATCCGTCAATATTGTCGTAACTTCGTCTTATTTTGGTCACGTCCACAAAATGTAACCGCGATGCGTCGCGTAAGAAACCGGGTGTGCCAATTCATTTTTTGTGCGTCCGTCACAAAAGGTTAGATAGGGTTTTCAATTTTGTTTAACCTTTCATGTTGAAAGTGTAATTCAGTTTGGAAGAATGATTGTTGTTGTTGTTTCTAGTGTTAAAGGAAATAAAGGTCACACGTTTCTATTAGAAAAAGCAAAACAAAATAAAAACACGGAAAATTGCAGTTTCGGCGAAGCGCCGAGGTCAGACTCATTCTAAACACATCAAAAACTATTGGAAAAACCTAATTTCAACCTAACCTAACCGATTTGAGAAATCAGTTTCTCTATGTGGTATTAAACAAACAAGTGCCTTTGTTATAAGTGTACGAAGTTGTTATTTGACCAAATAAACCGTCGGCTATTTGACCGGGACCTGCGAGGATCGTACGCATACGATATTAATGGGATTGTAGTCGGGATGATTGTGGGCATTAAACAAGTCATTACACTGTGGTATTATTTAATTGTAGAAGTTTCTGTGGGCAAAATTATTGTTTTATTTTAGATCTCTGTCAAATAATCAGTGGTTATTGTGCCGAGTACTGGTCAAATAACCCCTGCCTATAATATAATAGTTTTACACTGTTGTGTATTATAGTATAGCTATTGGTCACATTTCCAGGAAGCTTCAAGGACCAACAACACATCTCCATGGCAAGCTCAGAATCGACCGTACAGACCCGTCCGGTCTCGTCTACGACTCCGTTAACTGAGAAACGCCGCCGTCCCGTGGGACGTGGGACCAACGTCGTCACTTCACGTCGTGTAGTCGTGTGTACAAGTCGAGTGCATTAGAGTACTTGTATTTAAGTGCACTTGTACAGTAATCCTATAAAAGTGGGCATTTACATAAATGTTTGTGTCTAAAGTCACGTCCCAATGGTGTCGGTGGTACGCGACACTTCAAAAATATTGCCCAGATTCACGTTTTCCATCCCATACCAAATTTTGAATGTGTGTTTATTTTGTTTTTCTTTAAAGTACAGTACAGTATAATATATTAATAACTTTTAGCTTCATTTTTAAAGCATAATTTCATTGTTTATTAACTATAATACTCTACAAATACTGTGCTACTTTTTCTACTTGTATGATTCAGTTGAGCTAATTAAACTTTTATTTGCATAGTGTTGAAGAAGACTACAGTACATAGTTTAAATTTTTACATATCAACAGTGCAGTACTTTATCTTAAGTAATATTTTCAGGCACTTTCTCCAACACTGCCTACAGTGGACCTGATGTGAACTAGAATGAAGTTGGCTGGACATGAAATTTACTGGACCTCAAGTAGTCTGTGGTATTGTATTTAATATTGTTGTGGTACTTTGAATGTTAGGAAAGTTCTACAGGCATTCCCCAGTTTGTAAGAGTACTGTGTCTTATAAAAACCTATGGTAAATCGAATCAATATTCCTATAGACTCACATTATAAAAGCCAAGATACTTTTCTTCAATGAAAAAAGTTCCCCCTCAATTATGTAGTCTCCAAAAAGTATTGATAGATTTTCTAGCGGTAAAATTTGAAACGCTGGGTGAAAGACTTTGATGTGATCTCCAGTGCATCAGCATAAATTGGTACAGGTACATCCGGTCACTATATGAGCAACAGCCATAGACGGCGGGTAGCGAGAGAGGGAGTCATCCTCGCGTGACATACAACCGTACAGTATATGCTTTACTATAACAAGAAATCCATTAAGCTATATTAATGTATGTATCGTGCTGGGTAGAAGCAAGGCATATGTAAAGAAGCCACTGACTGAGGATTACAATAACATGGAAATATACTTTAAATGGAAGAGTTTCGGATCACAACCGAGACGGACCTCGAGGCGAACATTTCACCGTGTCGTAGTGACGGTTTCATTCGTACCGAGCTGCAGAATATAGTCGTCGACGACACGTATGATTTATGAGAGGTGACCCAGGAAATAGTAGTTGATATTAGAGTGAACAGCTACAGCAATATACAGTATATTGGTCTAATTGGGATCTGCCAAATATTATTGATTCGTAAATAGTGTCGGTTTAACGTCACAATAAGAATTTAAATCGGCGCGTCGCCGGTCTTTTCGTGGCGGCTGATCCATCGCGATACCGCGGGTTCGCTCGCCCCGTTGCGTCTTTCCGATAATTCCTCGGTTCGTTTGACGTGAGATCCCATTAATGACCGGCACGGCGTCGGCGTCCATTTACGACACGCAATCTCAATTCGCTTGACGTGCGATCGGAAGCCTCGGAGGATTCGTATCTCTCAAAAACATACGTATGCTCATTCGTGCTCAGAGGTGTAGACGTAGAGTTAGCAACAGTTCTGAAACGGATCGTGTAACATTGGTCGAATAGCCTCGAAGCACGTCGACCCTGTGGCTAAAGATATTATTTTGGGGTGACCGTACTCGTCGATTATAAGCCAATACCGTATAGGAGCTCTTCGACCGACAGACGAGTCGAGCTCCCGAGGCTCGTTCGCGAGTCCGACTTAACTCTTGTAGATAATGATATACAGTAGAGCTATACCGTATATAGCCAGTACATTACGGTACAGTCGGTCTCCGGCTTACGACGGGGTCAGGGACCGGCGACCGGGTCGCAAGTCGAAAATGGGAAAATAATACTGTACATAGATGGGCGTCTCATTTTCTTCTCGGCACCACGAAACTCTCACTCTTACGCTTGCCGGCCATTTTAAAGGGAATTACAAATGAAAATGTTGTCGGTACACAGCGCAATCACTAATGTCTGCATTCAAAAATACGTAATTTGACAACATTTTGGTACGACCGAGGTGGTCGTATGTCGATTGATTGATTGATACGTTTATTGAGATACAAAAAAAACATTAATACATCTCAAAGGGATGAAGTGACATAAGTCATCCTCACCCCAGTCCAAACATCCACTCTATTTGCATGGGGACATTATTTATATGGGCATTTCTATATACATTAAGCAATGGGCATTCCAGTATATAATGTGGCAGGGTATGGGATCTGGATGTTCTACAAACTCTACATTCTTTATCCTGTTCACTTCTCTCAGCTCCAAGTTCCCAATAATATTTATATCCTAATCTTAACCTCATATACACTGAATCTTTCCACCTACTCCCATCTTTCCCATATGTAAATTTTGTGTTCATGAGAATATGATGGCAATGTTTCATTGTTTCCCTTTTCTCGTATATTTCATTCCTTTTGAAATTATCTTCTATTGATTGTATT
>NW_024724307.1:0-24035 GCF_018991925.1 Homarus americanus | reverse complement strand
TATCGGAGGTTTACCTTGGAGTGTGAGAGGTGTACCTGGGAGTGTCGGAGGTATACCTGGGAGTGTCGGAGGTGTACCTGGAGTGTCAGGATGTACCTGGGAGTGTCAGAGGTGTACCTGGGATTGTCAGCGGTGTACCTGGGAGTGTCTGGGGTGTGCCTGGGGTGTCAGAGGTGTGCCTGGGTGTCGCAGGTGTACCTGGGAGTGTCGGAGGTGCTGCCAATGTCAGCGGTGTACCTGGGAGTGTCAGAGGTGTACCAGGTAATGTCAGTGGAATACCTGGGAGTGTCAAACGTGTGCTAGGTGTCAGAAGTGTACCTGGGAGTGTCAGAGGTGTACCTGGGAGTGTCAGAGGTGTACCTGGGGTGTCGAGTGTGCCTAGGAGTGTGAGAGGTGTACCTGGGAGTGTCTGGGGTGTACCTGGGAGTGTCAGAGGTGTACCTGGGAGTGTCAGGGGTATACCAGGAGTGTAAAATGTACCTGGGAGTGTCAGGTGTACCTGGGAGAGTCAGAGGTATGCTTGGGAGTGTCAAGGTGTACCTGGGGAGTGTCAGCGGTGTACCTGGGAGTGTCTGAGGTGTACCTGGGAGTGTCAGAGATGTGCCTGGGAGAGTCAGGGTGCCTTGGGGGTGTCAGAGGTGACAGCAGGTGACTGAGATGTGGGAGTGTCTGAGGTGTGCCTGGCAGTGTCTGAGGGTGTGCCTGGCAGTGTCTGAGGGTGTGCCTGGCAGTGTCTGAGGTGTGCCTGGCATTGTCAGCGGTGTACCCTGGGAGTGTCAGCGGTGCACCTGAGCACTGTCAGAGGTGTACCTGGGAGTGTCAGGAGGTGCACCTGGGAGTGTCAGGGGTGTACCAAGGAGTGTCAGTGGGTACCTTGGAGTGTCAGAGGTGTACCTGGGGTGTCAGGTGTGCATGGGTGTCAGAGGTGTACGGCAGTGTCAGCGGTGTGCCTGGGTGTCAGAGGTGTGCCTGGGAGAGCCTGAGGTGTGCCTGGGAGTGTCTGAGGTGCCTGGGGTGTCTGTGAGGTGTGCCTGGGGGTGTCAGAGGTGCCAAGGGTGTCTGGGGAGTGCCTGGGGGTGTGGAGGTGTGCCTGGGGTGTCAGAGGTGTACCTAGGAGTGTCTGATGTAACTGAGGACTGTCAGAGGGGTGTGCCTGGGAGTGTCTGAGGTGTGCCTGGGGAGTGTCTGAGGTGTACCTGGGAGTCGCACAGGGAGAACCAGGGAGTAAAAGGGTGTACCTGGGGTGTCAGAGGTGTACCAGGGTGTCTGAGGTGTGCCTGGGGAGTGTCAGAGATGTACCAGGGGTGTCAGAGGAATACCTAGGGTGTCAGGGGTGTACCTGGGAGTGTCAGGAGTTGTACCTAGGGTATCGGAGGTTTACCTGGGAGTTGAGTTGTGCCTGGGAGGTCGGAGGTGTACCTGGGAGTGTGAGAAGTGTACCTGGGAGTGTCCAGGAGGTGTGCCTGGGAATGTCGGAGGTGTACCTGGGAGTGTCAGAGATGTACTTGGGAGTGTCAGAGGTGTACCTGGCAGTGTCAGAAGTGTACCTGGGAGTGTCATAGATGTACCTGGGAGTGTCAGAGGTGTATCTGGGGAGGTCGGACGTGTTCCTGGGAGTGTCAGAGGTGTACCTGGGAGTGTCAGGGGTGTACCAGGAGTGTCAGTGGAGTACCTAGGATTGTCAGAGATGTACCGGGGAGTGTCAGGGGTGTACCTGGGAGTCAGAGGTGTACCTGGGAGTGTCGGGGTGCACCTTGGGTGTCTGGGGTGTACCTGGCAGTGTCTGAGGTGTGCCTGGCAGTGTCTGAGGTGTACCTGGAAGTGTCAGCAGTGTACCTGGGAGTGTCAGAGGTGTGCCTGGGAGTGTTAGACGTGTATCAGGGGAGTGACAGAGGAGTGCCTAAGTGTCAGGGGTGTGCAGGGGTGTGAGGGTGTACCTGGGAGTGTCACGGGTGTACCTGGGGTGTCAGAGGTGACCTGGGAGTGTCAGAGGTGTACCTGGGGAGTGTCGGAGGTGTACCTGGGAGTGTAAGTGTACCTGGGGTGTCAGAGGTGTACCTGGGGTGTCAGCGGTGTGCCTGGGGTGTCTGAGGTGTGCCTGGGAGTGTCAGAGGTGTGCCTGGGGAGTGTCGCAGGTGTGCCTGGGAGTGTCGGAGGTGTACATGGAGTGTCAGAGGTGTGCCTGGGAGTGTCAGAGGTGTGCCAGGTAATGTCAGTGGAATACCTGGGAGTGTCAAGCGTGTGCCTGGGGTGTCAGGGTGTACCTGGGAGTGTCAGAGGTGTACCTGGGAGTGTCAGAGGTGTACCTGGGAGTGTGGAAAACGTGTGCCTGGGAGTGTCGAGGTGTACCTGGGAGTGTCGAGGTGTACCTGGGAGTGTCAGAGGTGTACCTGGGAGTAGTGAGGTGTACGCAAGTGTAGAGGTACAGGAGTGTCTGGGGTGTACCTGGGAGTGTCAGAGGTGTACCTGGGAGTGTCAGGGGTATACCAGGGAGTGTAAAAAATGTACCTGGGAGTGTCGGAGGTGTACCTGGGAGTGTCAGAGGTATACTTGGGAGTATCAAAGGTGTACCTGGGAGTGTCAGCGGTGTACCTGGGAGTGTCTGAGGTGTACCTGGGAGTGTCAAAGATGTGCCTGGGAGAGTCAGAGGTGCATTTGGGGGTGTCAGAGGTGCACCTTGGAGTGTCTGGGAGTGTACCTGGTGTCAGGTGTACCTGGCAGTGTCTGAGTGTACCTGGAAGTGCATCAGCGGTGTGCCTGGGAGTCAGCAGTGTGCCTGGGAGTGTTAGACGTGTATCAGGGAGTGACAGAGGAGTACCTAGGAGTGTCAGAGGTGTACCTGGGAGTGTGAGAAGTGTACCTGGGAGTGTCTGGGGTGTACCTGGCAGTGTCAGAGGTATACCTGTGAGTGTCAGGGGTGTACCAGGGAATGTCAGTGGAGTACCTGGGAGTGTGAGAAGTGTACCTGGGAGTGTCAGAGGTGTGCCTGGGAGTGTCGGAGGTGTATCTGGGAGTGTAAGAAGTGTACCTGGAAGTGTCGGAGGTGTACCTGGGAGTGTCGGAGGTGTGCCTGGGAGTGTCAGGGTGTGCTTGAGAGGGTCAGAGGTGTGCCTGGGGTGTCAGCCTTGGTGTGCCTGGGGTGTCTGGGGTGTGCCTGGCAGTGTCTGGGGTGTGCCTGGCAGTGTCTGAGGTGTACCTGGCATTGTCAGCGGTGTACCTGGGAGTGTCAGCGGTGCACCTGGTACTGTCAGAGGTGTATCTGGGAGTGTTGGACGTGTACCTGGGAGTGTCAGAGGTGTACCAGGGTATGCCCGTGGAGAACCTGGGAGTGTCAAAGGTGTACCTGGGAGTGTCGGAGGTGTACATGGAGTGTCAGAGGTGTACCTGGCAGTGTCAGCGGTGTACCTGGGAGTGTCAGAGGTGTGCCTGGGAGTGTCTGAGGTGTACCTGGGAATGTCTGAGGTGTACCTGGGAGTGTCTGAGGTGTACCTAGGAGTGTCAGAGAAGAACCAGGGAGTGTCACAGGAGTACCTGGGAGTGTGAGAGGTGTCCCTTGGAGTGTCAGAGGTGTACCTAGGAATGTCTGAGGTGTACCTGGGAGTGTCAGAGGTGTACCTGGTAGTGTTTGAGGTGTACCTGGTAGTGTCTGAGGTGTACCTGGGAGTGTCAGGGGAGAACCAGGGATTGAACGAGGTAAACATGGGAGTGTCAGAGGTGTTCCAAGGAGTGTCTGAGGTGTACCTGGGAGTGTCAGAAATGTACCAGGGAGTGTCAGAGGAATACCTAGGAGTGTCAGAGGTCTACCTGGGAGTGTCAGAGGTGTGCCTGGGAGTGTCAGCGGTGTACCTGGGTGTGTCTGAGGTGTACCTGGGAGTGTCAGAGGTGTGCCTGGGAGTGTCAGAGGTGCACTTGGGAGTGTCAGAGGTGCACCTTGGAGTGTCTAAGGTGTACCTGGGAGTGTCTGAGGTGTACCTGGCAGTGTCTGAGGTGTACCTGGCAGTGTCTGAGGTGCACTTGGCAGTGTCAGCGGTGTACCTGGGAGTGTCAGCGGTGTTCCTGGGAGTGTCAGAGATGTACCAGGGAGTGTCACAGGAATACCTAGGAGTGTCAGAGGTGTACCTGGGAGTATCGGAGGTGTACCTGGGAGTGTCAGAGGTGTACCTGGGAGTGTCAGAGGTGTACCTGGGAGGGTCAGAGATGTGTCTGGGTGTTGGGCGTGTGCCTGGGAGTGTGAGAGGTGTGCCAGGGGAATGTCAGTGGAGTGCCTGGGAGTGTCAGAGGTGTGCCTGGGAGTGTCAGAGGTGTGCCTGGTGAGTGTCAGGGGCATGCCTGGGGTGTCAGAATGTGCTTGCGGAGGTGTGAGGAGAATGTGCCTGGGGTGTCTGGGGTGTGCCTTGGAGTGTCTGGGGTGTACCTGGGGTGTCCTGAGGTGTGCCTGGGTGGGTGTCATGGGTGTACCTGGGAGTGTCAGGGTTGTACCAGGGAGTGTCAATGGAGTACCTAGGAGTGTCATAGATGTACCTGGTAGTGTCAGAGGTGTACCCGGGAGTGTCAGAGGTGTACCTGTTAGTGTCAGAGGTGTACCTGGGAATGTCTGAGATGCACCTGTGAGTGTAAAAAGTGTACCTGGGAGTGTCGGAGGTGTAACTGGGAGTGTCAGAGGTGTACCTTGGAGTGTCAGAGGTGTACTTGGGAGTGTTAGAGGTGTACCTGAGAGTGTCAGCGGTGTACCTGGGAGTGTCTGAGGTGTACCTGGAAGTATCAGAGGTGTGCCTGGGAGTGTCAGAGGTGCACTTGGGAGTGTCAAAGGTGCACCTTGGAGTGACTGAGGTGTACCTGGGAGTGTCTGATGTGTAGCTGGCAGTGTCTGAGGTGTACCTGGCAGTATCTGAGGTGTACTTGGCAGTGTCAGCGGTGTACCTGGGAGTGTCAGCGGTGTGCCTGGGAGTGTTAGACGTGTATCAGGGAGTAACAGAGGAGTACCTAGGAGTGTCAGAGGTGTACCTGGGAGTGTCAGCGGTGTGCAGGAGTGTCAGGGAATGTGCCAGGGGTGTCAGGAATACCTGGGAGTGTCAGAGGTACCTGGCACTATCAGCAGTGTTTCTGGGGAGTGTCACCATGCACCTGGTAGTGTCAGAGATGTACCTGGAAGTGTCAGAGGTGTACCTGAGAGTGTCAGAGGTGTACCTGGGAGTGTCAGGGGTGTGCCTGGGAGTGTCAGAGGTGTACCTGGGAGTGTCTGGAGTGTACCTGGGAGTGTCTGAGGTGTACCTGGGAGTGTCAGAGGAGTACCTGGGAGTGTCAGAGGTGTGTCTGGGAGTGTCTGGGGTGTACCTGGGAGTGTCAGAGGTGTACCAGGGAATGTCAGTGGAGGGCACCTGGGAGTGTCAGAGGTGTATCTGGGAGTGTCGGAGGTGCACCTTGGAGTGTCAGGGGTGTACCAGGGAGTGTCAGTGGAGTACCTGGGAGTGTCAGAGGTGTACCTGGGAGTGTCGGAGGTGTACCTGCCTGTGTCAGCGGTGTACCTGGGATTGTCAGAGGTGTACCAGGTAATGTCAGTGGAATACCTGGGAGTGTCAAACGTGTACCTGGGAGTGTCATAGGTGCACTTGGGAGTGTCAGAGGTGTACCTGGGAGTGTCAGCGGTGTACCTGAGAGAGTCTGAAGTGTACCTGGGAGTGTCAGAGGTGTGCCTGGGAGTGTCAGAGGTGCACTTGGGAGTGTCAGAGGTGCACCTTGGAGTGTCTGAGGTGTACCTGGGAGTGTCTGAGGTGTACCTGGTAGTGTCTCAGGAATACCTGGCAGTGTCTGAGGTGTACCTGGCAGTGTCAGCGGTGCACCTGGGAGTGTCAGCGGTGTACCTGGGAGTGTCAGAGATGTACCAGGGAGTGTCAGAGGAATACCTAGGAGTGTCAGAGGTGTACCTGGGAGTATCGGAGGTGTACCTGGGAGTGTCAGAGGTGTACCTGGGAGTGTCACAGGTGTACCTGGGACTGTCAGAGATGTACCTGGGAGTGTCAGAGATGTATCTGGGAGTGTTGGACGTGTACCTGGGAGTGTCAGATGTGTACCAGGGAATGTCAGTGGAGTACTTGGCAGTGTCAGAGGTGTTCCTGGGAGTGTCAGAGGTGTACCTTGGAGTGTCAGAGGTATACCTGGGAGTTTCAGAGGTGTACCTGGGTGTGTCGCAGGTGTACCTGGGAGTATGAAAAGTGTACCTGGGAGTGTCGCAGGTGTACCTGGGTGTGTCGGAGGTGTACCTGGCAGTGTCTGAGGTGTATCTGAAGTGTTGGGCGTGTACCTGGGAATTGTCAGATGTGTACCAGGAATGTCAGTAGGTACCCCAGGAGTGTCAAGAGGTGTACCTGCAGAGTGTCACAGGTGTACCTGGGAAGTGTCCAGAATGTACCTGGGAGTGTCAGAGATGTATCTGGGAGTGTTGGACGTGTGCCGAAATTGTCAGATGTGTACCAGGGAATGTCAGTGGTGTACCTGGGAGTGTCAAAGTGTGCCTGGGAGTGTCGAAGGGTGTACCTGGGAATTGTCATAGATGTACCTGGGAGTGTCAGCAGTGTACCTGGGAGTGTCAGCGGTGCACCTGGGAGTGTGAGGTGTACCTAGGGTGTTGGGGTGTGCAAGGTGTCGGAGGTGTACCTGGGGTGTCAGAGGTGTACTTGGGAGTGTCAAGGGGGTGTACCTGGGAGTGTCAGCGGTGTACCTGGGAATGTCTGAGAGTGTACCTGGGAGTGTCAGAGGTGTGCACAGAATTATGAAGGTACGCCCAGAATTATCACAGGTGCACCTTGGGTGTCTGAGGTGTACCTGGTAGTGTCTGAGGTGTACCTGGCAGTGTCTGAGGTGTACACAGCGGTGTCAGCGATGTACCTGGGAGTGTCAAATGTACCGGGGGTGTCAGAGGAATGCTTAGGAGTGTCAGAGGTGTACCTGCATGGGAGTATCGAAGAAGGTGTGCCTGAGGTGTCAGAGGAATTGTACTTACCAAATTGTCAGAGGTGTACCTGGGAGTGTCAGAGATGTACCTGGGGTGTCTGAGGTGTACCAGGAATCTCAGTGGAGTACACCAAATTGTCAGAGGTGTACACAGGAGTTTCCAGAGAGGTGTACACAAATTGTCAAGAGGTGTACCTGGGGTGTCAGAGAGTGTACCTGGGAGTGTAAGTAGGTGTACTACTTGGTGTAAGTGTACCTGGGAGGTGTCTGGGGTGTACATGGGAGTGTGTGGTGTACCTGGGAGTGTCTGAGGTGGCCTGGTGAGTGTCAGTGGAGTACCTGGGGGTGTCAGACGTGTACATGGGAGTGTCAGAGTTGTACCTGGGAGTGTCAGAGGTGTACCTGGGAGTGTCGGAGGTGTGCCTGGGAGTGTAGAAGTGTACTTGCAGGAGTGTCAGAGGTGTACTTGGGAGTGTCAGAGGCGTACCTGGGAGTGTCAGCGGTATACACCAGGAGTGACTGGCAGGGAATTGTGGGGAATGTTAGAAGGTGTGCAAGGAGTGTCTGGGGTGTACCTGGGAGTGTCACTTAGGTGTACCTGGGTGTGTCAGAATTGTACCTGGGAGTGTCAGAGGTTGTACCGAGGAGGTGTCCCAATGGAGTACCTGGGAGTGTCACTTAGATGTACCTGGTAGTGTCAGAGGTGTACCCGGGAGTGTCAAGGAGTGTACCTGTTAGTGTCAGAGGGCGTACCTGGGAGTGTCAGATACCTGGGAGAGTAAAAGTGTGTACCTGGGAGTGTCGGAGGTGTACCTGGGAGTGTCAGAGGTGTACCTGGGAGTGTCAGAGGTGTACTTGGGAGTGTTAGAGGTGTACCTGGGGAGTGTCAGCCGTGTACTTGGGGTGTCTGGGGAGGTGTACCTGGAAGTATCAGAGGAGGTGTGCTTGGGAGTGTCAGAGGAGCACTTGGGAGTGTCAAGAGGTGCACCTTGGTGACTGAGGTGTACAAGTGTCTGAGGAGGTGTAGCTGGCAGTGTCTGAGGTGTACCTGGCAGTGTCACAGGGTGTACAGTGTCAGCGATGTACCTGGGAGTGTCAGCGGTGTACCTGGGAGTGTTGGGCGTGTATCAGGGGTGACAGAGGAGTACCTAGGAGTGTCAGAGGTGTACCTGGGAGTGTCAGAGGTGTGCATGGGGTATCGGAGGTGTACCTGGAAGTGTCAGGGTGTACCTCGGGGTGTCCAGAGGTGTACCTGGGAGTAGCAGAGATGTGCCTGCAGGAGTGTTAGAGGCGTATCTGGGAGTGTTGGATGTGTACCTGGGAGTGTCAGAGGTGCAGGGAATGTCAGTGGAGAACCTGGAGTGTCAGAGGTGTACCTGGGAGTGTCGGAGAATTGTACCTGGGAGTGTCAGAAATTGTACCAGGGAGTGTCAGTGGAGTACCTGGGAATGTCAGGGGTGTACCTGGGAGGTGTCCGGAGGTGTACATGGAGTGTCAGAGGTGGCACTGGCATTGTCAGCGGTGTACCTGGGAGTGAGGTGTGTGCCTGGGAGTGTCTGAGGTGTACCTGGTAGTGTCTATGGTGTGCCTGGGTATGGGAGCTGTGCCTGGGAGTGTCAGGGAGTGCACTTGGAGTGACTGAGGTGTGCCTGGGGTTTGTCTGAGGTGTACCTGGCAGTGTCTGAGGTGTACACGGCAGTGTCACGAGGTGGCCCGCACAGCAGTGTCAGCAGTGTACCTGGGAGCTATCAGCAGTGTACCTGCAAGTGTTAGGCGTGTATCAGGGAAGTGACAGAGGTACCTAGGAGTGTCAGAGGTGTGCCACCAGGTGTGAAATTGTACCTGGGAGGTGTCTGGGGTGTACCTGGGAGTGTCAGAGGTAGCGCGGAGTGTCAAAGGGGTGTACCAGGAGGCATGTCAGTAAGGTACCTGTAAGTGTCAGGGGTGTACCTGGGAGTGTCAAAGGAATTGTACCTGGGAGTGTCAGGAGGTGTGCCTGCAGGGTGTGTCAGAGGTGTGCGTGGGGAGGTCGAAGGGTGTACCTGGGAGTGTCAGAGGTGTACTTACCAGGGTGTCAGCGGTGTACCTGCAAGTGTCTGAGGTGTGCCTGGGGTGTCGGGAAGTTACTTGGGAGTGTCAAGGTGCACCTTGGTGACTGAGGTGTACCTGGGAGTGTCTGAGGTGTAGCTGGCAGTGTCTGAGGTATACCTGGCAGTGTCAGGGCCGTACTGGCAGTGTGTCAGCAGTGTGCGGGAGTGTCAGAGGTGTACCTGTTGGTGTCGAGGTGTACCTGGGAGTGTCTGGGGCCGCACCTGGGAGTGTAAAGTGTACCTGGGAGTGTCGGAGGTGGCCACTACCAAAGGGAGTGTCAGGAGGTACTTGGGAGTGTCAGAGGTGTACTTGGGAGTGTTAGAGATTGTACCTGGAGTGTCAGCCGTGTACTTGGGAGTGTCTGAGGTGTACCTGGAAGTATCAGAGGTGTGCTGGGAGTGTCAGAGGAGCACTTGGGAGTGTCAAGGTGCACCTTGGTGACTGAGTGTACCTGGAGTGTCTGAGGTGCTGGCAGTGTCTGAGGTGTACCTGGCAGTGTCTGAGGTGTACCTGGCAGTGTCGGCAGTGTACCTGGGAGTGTCAGCGGTGTACCTGGGAGTGTTAGGCGTGTATCCGGGAGTGACAGAGGGTACCACAAGGTGTAGGGTACCTGGGAGTGTCAGAGGTGTACATGGGAGTATCGGAGGTGTACCTGGGGTGTCCCAGAGGTGTACCTCCGGGTGTCAGAAGGTGTGCCTGGGGGTGTCAGTGGCGCAGGGTATTTGGGGAGGCGTATCTGGGAATTTGGATGTGTACCTGGGAGTGTCCAGAGGTGTACCAGGAATGTCAGTGAGAGAACGCAGAGTGTCCAGAGGTGTACCTGGGAGTGTCCCGGAGGTGTACCTGGGGAGTGTCAGGGGGTGTACCAGGGAGTGTCAGTGGAGTACGCAGGAATGTCAGGGCGGTGGTGGTGTGTGGGTGTCAGAGGTGTACCTGGCAGTGTCAGCGTGTACCTGGGAGTGTGGCAGTGCACCTGGTACTGTCAGAGGTGTATCTGGGAATTGTTGGGCGTGTACCTGAAGTGTCAGAGGTGTACCGGGGAATGTCAGTGGAGAACCTGGGAGTGTCAGAGGTGTACCTGGGAGTGTCGGAGGTGCACCTGGGAGTGTCAGGGGTGTACCAGGGAGTGTCAGTGGAGTACCTTGAGTGTCAGAGGTGCTGTACCTGAAGTGTCAGGTGTACATGGAGTGTCAGAGTGTACCTGGCAGTGTCAGCGGTGCCCACTTGGGAGTGTCAGAGGTGTGTGCCTGGGAGAGCCTGAGGTGTGCCTGGGAGGTGTCTGAGGTGTGCACCTGGGAGTGTCTGAGGTGTACCTGGGAGTGTCAGAGAAGTACCAGGAGTGTCCCAGGAGTACCTGGGAGTGTAGGAGGTGTACACAGGAGTGTCATAGGTGTACACAAAGGGTATGCAGTGGCCACTGGGACTGTCAAGGAATGTACCTGGGAGTGTCTGAGAGGTGTACCTGGGAGTGTCTGAGGAGGTGTACCTGGGAGTCACTTTGGGAGAACCAGGGAGTAACTGTATATTGTTATATTACTATTATTAATATATATATAGTAAAGTAGTACAGAACATGTATTAATTCTATGTAATATTCTATTTATTATGCACCCATGTATATAAATTATCACATTTATACTTTATGTATTCTAAACATGAATGCTGGCATCTAGAACATGGTAAATGAGGATGTAATTTAAAGACGAGAGTCCTGGTGGCGTGCCCACAGGCTTCCTGCGTCCTACTGTATTATATCTCCCGTACGCGAATAGAACCTACTTTTAAAGACAACAAGTGTTTGTATATACCCTCAGTAATATAGAAGATTCTTTGGGTATCTGGCAATACGCTAGACCTAGGTCTGTCAGGGGAGAACCAGGGAGCGAAAGAGGTGTACCTGGGAGTGTCAGAGGTGTACCAGGGAGTGTTTGAGGTGTACCTGGGAGTGTCAGAGGTGTACCAGGGAGTGTCAGAGGAATACCTAGGAGTGTCAGAGGTGTACCTGGGAGTGTCAGAGTTGTACCTAGGAGTATCGGAGGTTTACCTGGGAATGTCGGAGTTGTACCTGGGAGTGTCAGAGGTGTACCTGGGAGTGTCGGAGGTGTACCTGGGAGTGTCACAGGAGTACCAGGGATACTCAGAGGTGTACCTAAGAGTATCGGAGGTTTACCTGTGAGTGTCGGAGTTGTACCTGGGAGTGTCAGAGGTGTACCTGGGAGCGTGAGAAGTATACCTGGGAGTATCGGAGGTGTACCTGGGAGTGTCGGAGGTGTACCTTGGAGTGTCAAATGTGTACTTGGGAGTGTCAGAGGTGTACTTGGGAGTGTCAGCGGTGTACCTGGGAGTGTCTGAGGTGTACCTGGGAGTGTCAGAGGTGTGCCTGGGAGTGTCAGAGGTACACTTGGGAGTGTCAGAGGGGCACCTTGGAGTGTCTGAGGTGTACCTGGGTGAGGTCTACGGGTACCTGGCAGGTGCCTGAGGTGCACCTGGCAGTGTCTGAGGTGTACCACCTCACAAAGTCATGGTACCTGGGGAGTGTCAAGGTGTACCTGGGAGTGTTAGGAGGTGTATCAGGGAGTGACAGAGGAGTACCTAGGAGTGTCAGAGGTGTACCTGGGAGCATCAGATATGTACCTGGGAGTGTCAGAGGTGTATTCATGTTGGGGAGTGTTGGATCGGTACCAGGGGAGTGTGAGAAGTGTACTTGGGAGTGTCAGTGGAGTACCTGGGAGTGTCAGAGGTGTACCTTGGAGTGTCGGAGGTGTACATGGGAGTGTCAGAGGTGTACCTGGGAGTCTCAGAAGCATACCAGGGAGTGTCAGTGAAGTACCTGGGAGTCTCAAAAGTGTACCTGCGAGTATCGGAGGTGTACCTGGGAATATCGGAGGTGTACCTGGGAATATCGGAGGTGTACCAGGAAGTGTCAGAGAAGTACCTGGGAGTGTCAGAGGTGTACCAGGGAGTGTCTGAGGTGTACCTAGGAGTGTCACAGGTGTACCAGGGAGTGTCAGAGGAATACCTAGGAGTGTGAGAGGTGTACCTGGGAGTGTCAGAGGTGTACCTAGGAGTATCGGAAGTTTACCTGGGAGTGTCAGAGTTGTACCTGGGAGTGTCGGAGGCGAACCTGGGAGTGTCAGAGGTGCACCTGGGAATGTCAGAAGTATACCAGGGAGTGTCAGTGAAGTACCTGGGAGTCTCAAAGGTGTACCTGGGAGTATCGGAGGTGTACCTGGGAGTGTCACAGGAGTACCTGATTGTCAGTACCTGGCAGTGTCAGAGGTGTACCTGGGAGTGTCAGAGATGTACCAGGGAGTGTCAGAGGTGTATCTGGGAGTGTCGGACGTGTACCTGGGAGTGTCAGAGATGTACCTTGGAGTGTCAGAGATGTACCTGGGCGTGTCAGAGGTGTACCTGGGAGTGTCGGAGGTGTACTTGGGAATGTCGGAGTTGTTCCTGGGAGTGTCAGAGGTGTACCTGGGAGTGTCAGAGGTGTACTTGGGTGTGTCAGAGATGTACCTGGGAGTGTCAGAGGTGTATCTGGAAGTGTTGGACGTGTACCTGGGAGTATCGGATGTGTATCTGGAAGTGTTGGAGGTGTACCTGGGAGTGCCTGGGGTGTACCTGGGAGTGTCTGGGGTGTACCTGGGATTGTCTGGGGTGTACCTGGGAATGTCTGAGGTGTACCTGGAAGTCTCAGAGGTGTTCCTGGGAGTGTTGGAGGTGTACCTGGGAGTGCCTGGGGTGTACCTGGGAGTGTCTGGGGTGTACCTGGGAGTGTCTGAGGTGTACCTGGAAGTCTCAGAGGTGTTCCTGGGAGTGTCAGAGGTGTACCTGGGAGTGTCAGGGGTGTACCAGGGAGTGTCTGAGGTGTACCTGGGAGTGTCAGAGGTGTACCTTTGAGTGTCGGAGGTGTACCTGGCAGTGTCTGAGAGTGTGCCTGGCAGTGTCTGGGGTGGACCTGGCAGTGTCAGCGGTGTGCCTGGGAGTGTCAGCGGTGTGCCTGGGATTGTTGGGGTGTATCAGGGAGTGTCAGAGGTGCTGCGGGAATGTCAATGGACACCTGGGGTGTGAGGTGTGACCTGGGAGCAGAAGGTGTACCTGGGAGTAACAGAGGTACAGGAGGTGTCAGGAGGTGTACCTGGGAGTGTCAGAGGTGTACCTGGGAGTGTCGGAGGTGTACCTGCGAGGTGTGAGAAGTATGCCTGGGAGTGCCTGGGGGTGACCTGCTGTCTGGGGTGTACCTGGGAGTGTCTGAGGTGTGAAGTCTGAGGTGTACCTGGGAGTGTCAGAGGTGTCCTGGGAGTGTCAGGGGTGTACCAGGGGGTGTCTGGTGTGTGCCTGGGGTGTCAGAGGTGTACCTGGGAGTGGAGGTGAACTTGGCAGTGTCTAGAAGTGGCACCTAGCGGTGTGGCGTGTGCCTGGGAGTGTCACCGGTGTATCCGGGGAGTGTTAGAGGTGTATCAGGGAGTGACAGAGGTACCTAGGGTGTCGAGGTGTACCTGGGTGTGAGAAGTGTTCTGGGAGTGTCTGCGGTGTACCTGAGAGTGTCAGAGGTGGCTTTGGGAGTGTCAGGGGTGTACCAGGAGTGTCAGTGGAGTACCTGGGTGTCAGAGGTGTACCTGGGAGTTTCAGAGGTTTTCCTGGAGTGTCAGAGGTGTATCTGGGAGTGTCGGACGTGTACTGGGAGTGTCCAGAGGTGTACCAGGAATGTCAATGGAGTATAGGGGTGTCGGACGTGTACGAGGAGTATCAGGGGTGCTACTGGGAGTGAGAGGTGTGCAGGTGGCAAGAGGTGTGCAGAGAGTGACAGGTCTACCTGGGAGTGTCAGGTGTACCTGGGCGTGTCAGAGATGTACTGCAGGTGTCAGAGATGTACCTGGGCGTGTCAGGAGGTGTGCCTGGAGTGTCAGGTGTGCCTGGGAGTGTGTGAGAAGTGTACTGGGAGTGTCCGAGGTGGCCTGCAGGAATGTCGGAGGTGTACCTGGGAGTGTCGGAGGTGTGCCTGGGAGTGTCAGAGGTGTACCTGGGAGTGTCGGAGGTGTACCTGGGAGTGTCAAAGGTGTACCTGTGTCCGGAGGTGTACCTGGGAGTGTCAGTGGAGTACCTGGGAGTGTCAAAGGATGTACCTGGGAGTGTCAAAGGTGTACAGGAGTGTCAGAGGTGTACCCGGGAGTGTCAGAGGTGTACCTGTTAGTGTCGGAGGCGTCACCTGAGAGTGTGAGAATTGTGACCTGGGAGTGTCTGGGTGTACCTGGGTGTCTGAGGTGTGCCTGGAGGTGTCTGGGGTGTACCTGGGAGTGTCTGAGGTGTACCTGTGAGTGTCGGAGTTGTACCGAGTGTCAAAGGTGTACCTAGGGCGTGAAAGTGTGCCTGTCGGAGGTGTACCTGGGAGTGACGGAGGTGCCTGGGAGTGACAGGGGAGACCCAGGGAGTGAAAGAGGTGTACCTGGGAGTGTCAGAGACTGCACAGGGAGTGTCTGAGGTGTGACCTGGGAGTGTCAGAGGTGTACCTAGGAGTGTCAGAAGGGGTAGCCTGGGAGTGTCGGAGGTGTACCTGCGAGTGTGAGATGTACCTGGGAGTGCCTGGGGTGTACCTGGAGGTGTCTGGGGTGTACCTGGGAGTGTCTAGGTGTCGTGGGAGTGTCGGCGGTGCAACATGGAATGTCAGAGGTGTAATTTGGCAGTGTCACGTGTGTACCTGGGAGTGTCAGAGGTGTGCCTGGGAGTGTCTTAGGGTTTACCTAGGAGTGTCTGAGGAGTACCTGGGAGTGTCTGAGGTGCACCTGGGAGCATCAGAGGTACCTGGGAGTGTCTGGAGGTGCACCTGGGAGTGTCAGAGGTGTACTTGGGAGCAAGCCAGGGGTGCACCCAGGAGGTTCGAGGTGTACCTGGAGTGGCTGGGGAGGTGCACTCTGGGAGGCCGGGAGGTGTACTTGGCAGTGTTCGGCGTACTGGTAGTGTCATGGTGTGCCTGGGAGTGCCACTGGTGTATCTGGGAGCAAGCTTGAGGTGCATCAGGAGTGACAGAGGAGCAGCCTGGGGAGGTCAGGGGAGGTGTACCTGGGAGGAGAAGGTACTGGGAGTGTTCAGGTACCCAGAGTGTCAGTGTAATCTGAGTAAGTTTAGGTGTTCTGTGAATGTCAGTGAGTACCCGGGAGTGTCAGAGGTGTACCTGGGAGTGCTTAGAGAGGTTTACCTGGGAGTGTCAGAAGTGTATCTAGGAGTGTCGTGACGTGCACCGAGTGTCAGAGGTGTACCAGGAACGTGAGCACCTGGGAGGTCAGACGGGCACCTGAGAGACCAGAGGTGTACCTGGGAGGCCAGGAGGTACCTGGGGAGTGCCAGAGGCACCAGAGAGTGTCAGAGGTGCAACCTGGGGAGTGTCGGGGGTGTACCTGGGATTGTCAGGAGATGTACCTTGAGTGTCAGAGATGTACCTAAGCGTAACAGAGGTGTACCTGGGAGGCCGGAGGTACCTGGGAGTGGAGAAGGCACTGGGAGCCGTGGAGGTGTACCTGGGAGTGTCGGAGGTGTACCTGGAAGTGTCGAAGGTGTACCTGGGAGGTCAGAGGTGTACCTGGGAGTGCTTGGAGTGTACCTTGGAGTGTCAGAGGTGTACCTGGGGAGTGTCGGAGGTACCTGGGAGTGTCAGTGGGAATACCTGGGAGGTCAAAGGACGTACCTGGGAGTGTCAAAGGTGTACCTGGGAGTGTCAGAGGTACCTGGGAGTGTCAGAGGCACTCCAGCAGGTGTCGAGGCGTACCCGACAGTGTGAGAATTGTACCTGGGAGTGTCTGGGGTGTACCTGGGAGTGTCTGCGGTGTACCTGGGGAGTGTCGGAGGCTGTACCTGGGAGTGTCAGAGGTGCAAATTTAGGGAGTGTGGGAGAGAAGTGCACAGCATCGGAGGTGTACATGGGAGTGTCGGAGGCGCACCTGGGAGGCCAAAGGTACTTGGAGTGTCAGAGGTGTACTTGGGAGTGTCAGTTGTGTACCTGGCAGTGTCTGAGGCAACTTGAGAGTGTTAGAGGTGTGCCTGGGAGTGTCAGGAGGCACTTGGGAGTGCTCAGAGGCACCTTGGGAGTGTCTGAGGTGTACCTGGGAGCCTGATGCCTGGCAGTGCCTGGAGGTACCTGCAGTGTCTGAGGTACCTGGTAGGCCATGGTGTACCTGGGAGTGTCAGCAGTACCTGGGAGGTTAGGGAGGTATCAGGAGCGACAGAGGAGCACTGGGAGTGTCAGAGGTGCACCTGGAGTGTCAGAGGTGTACCTGGGAGGTCCAGGGTGTGTACAGGGAGGCCAGTGAGCATGGGAGGTCAGGAGGTGCCTTGGAGCAGCCTATGTGCAAGGCACATGCAAACAGAGGCAGTACCTGGCAGTGTCAGCGCTGCACCTGGGGAGGTCAGAAGTGTGCCTGGGAGCAAGCCTAGGTGTACCTGGGAGGTTCTGGAGGAGTACCTGGGAGGCCTGAGGTGTACCTGGGAGTGTCAGAGAAATACCAGAAAGCCAAGGAGGAGTGCCTGGAGTGTGTGAGAGGTGTACCCAGAAGTGACTGAGGTGTACTAGGGGAGTGTCAGAGGTGTACCTGGGAGTGCCTGAGGTGTACCTGGGAGTGCTCTGAGGTACCTGGGAGGACAGGGGAGAACCAGGGAGTGAAAAGAGGTACTGGAAAGTCAGAGGTGTACCAATGAGTGCTCTGAGGTGTAACGGGGAGTGCTGGGAGGTACCAGGGAGGCCAGGAGGAACACCTAGGAGGCCAGAGGTGGGGTGCCTGGGAGGTCAGAGGTGTGCCTGGGAATGAGGTGTACCTGGAATGTCTGGAGGTGTACCTGGGAGTGTCTGAGCTGTACCTGGAGTGTCAGAGAATTACCATAGGGAGTGTCACAGGAGAACCAGGGAGCAACACAGAGAACCTGGGATTGTGAGTGGTGTACCTGGAGAGTGTGAGAGGTGTACCCAGGGAGTGTCTGAGGTGTACCTGGCAGTGCCGGGCGGTGTACCTGGGAGGCCAGAGGTGTACCTGGGAGCACAGAGTACTACCAGGAGGCCCACAGGAGTACCTGGGAGTGTGAGAGGTGTACCAGAAGTGACTGAGGTGTACCAGGAGTGTCAGAGGTGTACTTGGGAGTGTCTGAGGTGTACCTGGGTGTCAGAGGTGTACCTGGGAGTGTCAGGGGTGTACCAGGGGAGTGCTCAAGGTGTACCTGGGAATGTCAGAGGTACCTGGGAGTGTCGGAGGTGTACTTGCAGTGTCTGAAGTGTACCAGCAAAAAGTCAGCGGTGTACCTGGAGTGTCAACGTGTATCTGGGAGTGTTAGAGGTGTATCAGGAGTGACAGAGAGCACCTAGGAGTGTCAGAGGTGTACCTGGGAGCAGGAGAGAAGTGTTCCTGGGAGTGTCTGCGTAGTACCTGGAGGCCAGAGGTGTAACTGGGAGGCTCAGGGGTGTACTCAGGGAAGCCCAGGAGCACCTGGGAGGCCAGAGGTGTACCTGGGAGTTTCAGAGGTTTTCCTGGAGTGCCAGAGGTGTATCTGGGAGTGTCGGACGTACCTGGGAGGCCAAGCAGGTGTACCAGGGAATGTCAATGGAGTACCTGGGAGTGCTGACGTACCTGAGTTTCAGAGGTACCTGGGAGGTCAGGAGGTGTAGCTTGGAGGTCAGGAGGTGTACCAGAGTGTCAAAGCAAAATGGGAGCAAGCCGGGAGGTGTACCTGGGAGGCCGAGATGTACCTTAGAGGTCAGAGATGCACCTGGGCGTGTCAGAGGTGTACCTGGGAGTGCCTGAGGTGTACCTGGGAGTGACAGGGAGAACTAGGAGGAGTGAAAAAGGTGTACCTGGGGTGTCAGAGGTGTACCAGGGTGTCTGAGGTGTGCCTGGGGTGTCAGAGGGTGCGCAGGGAGTGTCAGAGGAATCACCTAGGTGTCAGCGGTGGCCTGGGAGTGTCAGAGGTGTGCCAAGGGTGTCTGAGATGTGCCTGGGCGTGTCAGAGGTGTGTACAAGTGTCTGCAGGTGTGCCGCTGGGGTGACAGGGGAGAACCAGGGAGTGAAAGAGGTGTACCTGGGGTGTCAGAGGTGTGCAAGGAGTGTCTGAGGTGTACCTGGGGTGTCAGAGGTGTCCAGGGAGTGTCAGAGAATACCTAGGAGTGTCAGCAGTGTGCCTGGGGTGTCAGAGGTGTGCCTGGGGAGTGTCTTGGGTGTGCCTGGGGTGTCTGGGGTGCCTGGGGTGTCTGAGGTGTGCCTGGGAGTATCAGAGAAATACCAGGGAATGTCACAGGAGTACCTGGGAGTGTGAGAGTGTGCCTAGAAGTGACTGGGGTGTGCCAGGGAGTGTCAGAGGTGTGCCTGGGGTGTCTGAGGTGGACCTGGGGAGTGTCAGAGGTGTCCTGGGGTGTCAGGGGTGTGCCAGGGGAGTGTCTAAGGTGTGCCTGGGGTGTCAGAGGTGTGCCTGGGGTGTCAGGTGTACTTGGCAGTGTCTGAAGTGTACCTGGCAGTGTCAGCGGTGTACCTGGGGAGTGTCACCGGTGTATCTGGGAGTGTGAGGTGTATCAGGGAGTGACAGAGTACCTGGGAGTGTCAGGTGTGCCTGGGAGTGTGAGGTGTTCCTGGGAGTGTCTGCGGTGTGCCTGAGGTGTCAGAGGTGTAACTGGGAGTGTCAGGGGTGTACCAGGGGTGTCAGTGGAGTACCTGGGAGTGTCAGAGGTGTGCCTGGGAGTTTCAGAGGGTTTTCCTGGGGTGTCAGAGGTGTATCTGGGAGTGTCGGACGTGTACCTGGGAGTGTCAGAGGTGTACCAGGAGAATGTCAATGGAGTACCTGGGGTGTCAGACGTGTACCTGAAATTATCAGGGTGTGCCTGGGGGTGTCAGAGGTGTGCAGCAGGTGTCAGAGGTGTACCAGAGGTGACAAGGTCTACCTGGGAGTGTCGGAGGTGTACCTGGGCGTGTCAGAGATGTACCTTGGCGTGTCAGAGATGTACCTGGGCGTGTCAGAGGGGTGTACCTGGGAGTGTCGGAGGTGTGCCTGGGAGTGTGAGAGTGTGCCTGGGGTGTCGGAGGTGTACCTGGGAATGTCGTAAGTCCTGGGAGTGTCGGAGGTGTGCCTGGGGTGTCAGAGGTGTGCCTGGGAGTGTCGAGGTGCCTGGGGTGTCAGAGGTGTGCCTGGAGTGTCGGAGGTGTACCTGGGGTGTCAGTGGAGTACCTGGGGTGTCAAGGATGTACCTGGGGTGTCAAGGTGTGCCTGGGGGTGTCAGAGGTGTGCCAGGGTGTCAGAGGTGTGCCTGTTAGTGTCGGAGGCGTACCTGAGGTGTGAGGTGTACCTGCGGGGTGTCTGGGGTGTGCCTGGGGTGTCTAGAGGTGTACCTGGGGTGTCTGGGGTGTGCCTGGGGTGTCTGGGGTGTGCCTGTGGTGTGGGAGTTGTGCCTGGGGAGTGTCAAGGGTGTGCCTAGGAGCGTGGTACCTGGGAGTAACGGAGGTGTGCCTGGGAGTGTCGGAGGTGTGCCTGAGGTGTCAGAGGTGTGTCTGGGGAGTGTCAGAGGTGCACTTGGGGTGTCAGAGGTGCACCTTGGAGTGTCTGAGGTGTACCTGGGGTGTCTGATGTGTACCTGGCAGTGTCTGAGGTGTGCCTGGCAGTGTCTGGGGTGTACCTGGCAGTGTCAGCGGTGTACCTGGGGAGTGGAGAGGTGTATCAGGGGGACAGAGGTACCTAGGGGTGTCAGGGGTGTACCTGGGAGTGTCAGAGGTGTACCTGGGGTATCGGAGGTGTACCTGGGAGTGTCAGAGGTGTACCTGGGAGTGTCAGAGGTGTACCTGGGGAGTGTCAGGGGTTGCCAGGGAGTGTCAGTGGAGTACATCAGGTGTCAAAGGATGTACCTGGGAGTGTCAAGGTGTACCTGGGAGTGTCTGAGATGTGCCTGGGAGTGTCAGAGGTGTACCTGGGAGTGTTGGGGTGTGCCAGGGGTGTCTGAGGTGCCTGCAGGTGTCAGAGGTGTACCTGGGGAGTGTCGGAGGTGTGCTTGGCAGTGTCTGAAGTGTGGCAGTGTCAGCGGTGTACCTGGGAGTGTCACCGGTGTATCTGGGGTGTTTGAGGTGTATCAGGGTGACAGAGGTAGGAGTGTCAGAGGTGTACCTGGGAGTGTGAAGTGTGCCTGGGGTGTCAGTGGGTACCTGGGTGTCAGATGTGTACCTGGAGTGTCAGAGGTTTACCTGGGAGTGTCAAGGTGTATCTGGGAGTGTCAGGCGTGTACCCGGCAGTGTCAGAGTGTGCAGGGAATGTCAGTGGAGTACCTGGGAGTGTCAGACGTGTACCTGAGAGTATCAGAGGTGTGCCTGGGAGTGTCAGATGTGTACCTGGGAGTGTCAGAGGTGTGCCAGAGAGTGTCAGAGGTGTACCTGGGGTGCAGTGTAACTGGGATTGTCCAGAGGTACCTTGGGCAGAGATGTACCTGGGCGTGTCAGAGGTGTACCTGGGAGTGTCGGAGGTGTACCTGGGAGTGTGAGGTGTACCTGGGAGTGTCGAGGAGGTGTGCAGTGGGACTGTCGGAGGTGTCCTGGAAGTGTCGGAGGTGTACCTGGGGTGTCAGAGGTGTACCTGGGGTGTCGGAGGTGTACCTGGGGGTGTCAGAGGTGTACCTGGGGTGTCGGAGGTGTACCTGGGAGTGTCAGTGGAGTACCTGGGGTGTCAAGGATGTACCTGGGAGTGTCAAGGTGTACCTGGGAGTGTCAGAGGTGTGCCCAGGGGTTTTCAGAGGTGTACCTGTTGGTGTGGGCATGCCTGACAGTGTGAGAATTGTACCTGGGAGTGTCTGGGGTGTACCTGGGAGTGTCTGCGGTGTTCCTGTGAGTGTCGGGTTGTACCTGGGGTGTCAGAGGTGTGCCTAGGAGCGTGAGAAGTGTAACTGGGAGTATCCGGAGGTGTGCCTGGAGTGTCGGAGGCGTACCTGGTAGTGTCAAAGGTGCTTGGGAGTGTCAGAGGTGTCCCAGGGGTGTCAGCCGTGCAAGGTGTCTGAGGTGTGCTGAGAGTGTCAAGAGTGTGCCTGGTATCAGAGGTGCAGAGTGTCAGAGGTGCAACGGAGTGTCAGGTGTGCCTGGGGTGTCTGATGTGTACCTGGCAGTGTCTGAGGTGTGCCTGGCAGTGTCCAGGGGTGTGCCTGGCAGTGTCAGCGGTGTGCCTGGGAGTGTCACGGTGTGCCTGGGGAGTGTTGAGGTGTATCAGGGAGTGACAGAGGAGTACCTAGGAGTGTCAGAGGTGTACCTGGGAGTGTCAGAGGTGTACCTGGGGTATCGGAGGTGTACCTGGGAGTGTCAGAGGTGTACTGCAGGGCATGCCTGGGAGTGTCAGAGGTGTGCCAGGGGGTGTCAGTGGAGTACATGGGAGTGTCAGAGGTGTTCCTGGGAGTGTCGGCGGTGTACATGGAATGTCAGAGGTGTACCTGGCAGTGTCAGCGGTGTGCCTGGGAGTGTCAGAGGTGTGCCTGGGAGCGTCTTAGGGTGTAGGGAGTGTCTGAGGAGTACCTGGGGTGTCTGAGGTGTACCTGGGTGTCAGAGAAGTACCAGGGGTTTCACAGGAGTGCAAGTTAGTGGGAGGTGTGCCTGCAGGTGTGAGAGGTGTGCCTAGAAGTGACTGAGGTGTACCAGGGTGTCAGGGGTGGACCTGGGGTGTCTGGGGTGTACCTGGGGTGTCCAGGGGTGTCCTGGGAGTGACAGGGAGAACCAGGGGAGTAAAAGAGGTGTACCTGGGGTGTCAGAGGTGTACCAGGGAGTGTCTGAGGTGTACCTGGGGAGTGTCAAGGTGTACCAGGGAGTGTCAGAGGAATGCCTGGATGTCAGAGGTGTACCTGGAGTGTCAGAGGTGTGCGGAATGTCAGGGTTGCCTGGAATGTCTGAGGTGTACCTGGGTGTGTCTGGAGGCTGTGCCAGGTGTCAGAGGGTGCCAGGGGTGTCTGGGAGAACCAGCAGGTGTCACAGGAGGGAACCTGGGAGTGTGAGAGGTGTATCTGAGAGTGTGAGAGGTGTACCTAGGGTGTCTGGTGTGCCTGGGAGTCGGCGGTGCATGGAATGTCAGAGGTGTACCTGGCACTGTCAGCCGTGTACCTGGGTGTCAGAGGTGTCCCTGGGAGTGTCTTGGGTGCCTGGGGAGTGTCTGAGAGTACCTGGGAGTATCAAATACCAGGAGATGTCACAGGAGTTCCTGGGAGTGTGAGAGGTGTACCTAGAAGTGACTGAGGTGTACAGGGAGTGTCAGGGTGTGGAGTGTCTGGGGTGTACCTGGGGTGTCAGGGTGTACCTGGGGTGTCAGGGGTGTGCCAGGGGTGTCAGAGGTGTACTGGGAGTGTCAGAGGTGTACCATAGGTGTCGGAGGTGTGGCAGTGTCTGCAGTGTACCTGGCAGTGTCAGCGGTGTACCTGGGGTGTCCCGGATGTATCTGGGAGTGTTAGGAGGTGTATCAGGGGTGACAGAGGAGTATGCCTAGGAGTGTCAGAGGTGTGCCTGGGAGTGTGAGAAGTGTGCCTGGGTGTCTGCGGTGTGCCTGGGAGTGTCAGAGGTGTGACTGGGAGTGTCAGGGGTTTACCTGGGAGTCAGAAGTGTACCAGGGAATGTCAGTGGGTACCTGGGGAGTGTCAGACGTGTGCCTGGGAGTATCAGAGGTGTACCTGGGAGTGTCAGAGTGTACAGGGGAGTGTCAGTGGGTGCACCGAGTGTCAGACGTGTACCTGAGGTACAGAGTGTGCAGGTGTCAGGTGTGCCTTGGGTGTCAGAGGTGTACCAGAGTGTCAGAGGTGTACCTGGAGTGTCCGGAGGTGTGCCTGGGTGTCAGAGATGTACCCTAGGTGTCAGAGATGTACCTGGGCGTGTCAGAGGTGTGCCTGGGAGTGTCGGAGGTGTGCCTGGAAGTGTGAGAAGTGTGCCTGGGGGTGACAGTGGAGTACATGGGGGTGTCAAAGGTGTGCCTGGGGGAGTGTCTGGGGTGTGCCTGGGAGTGTCAGAGGTGCACCTGGGAGTGTCAGGGGTGTGCAGGGAGTGTCTGGTGTGCCTGGGAGTCAGAGGTGTGCCTGGAGTCTCAGAGGTGTGCTTGGCAGTGTCTGAAGTGTACCTGGCAGTGTCAGTGTAAGTGTCACCATCTGGGAGTGTTTGAGGTGTATCAGGGGTGACAGAGGGAGTGCCTGGGGTGTCAGATGTGTGCCTGAGGTGTGAGAGAGTGCCTGGGGTGTCTGCGGTGTGCCTGGGAGTGTCAGAGGTGTGACTGGGAGTGTGGGGTGTTCCTGGAGTGTCAGTGGAGTACCTGGGGTGTCAGGGCCTGGGAGTGTCAGAGTACCTGGGAGTGTCAGAGTGTATCTGGGAGTGTCGGACGTGTGTGCCGGCAGTGTCAGAGGTCTGCAGTGAATGTCTCAGGTACCTGGGAGTGTCAGACGTGTACCTGAGAGTATCAGAGGTGTACCTGGGAGTGTCAGAGGTGTACCTGGGGTGTCAGAGGTGTACCAGAGGTGTCAGAGGTGTGCCTGGGAGTGTCAGATGTGTGCCTGGGAGTGTCAGGCTGTGTGCCTGGGAGTGTCAGTGGAGTGCCTGGGAGAGTCAAGGATAGCCTGGGAGTGTCAAGGTGTACCTGGGAGTGTCAGGGTGTGCCAGGGGTGTCAGAGGTGTACCTGTTGAGTGTCGGGCGTACCTGACAGTGTGAGAATGTGCCTGGGAGTGTGGGTGTGCCTGGGGTGTCTGCGGTGGCCTGTGAGTGTCGGGTTGGACCTGGAGTGTCAGAGGTGTGCCTGGGCGTGAGAAGTGTGCCTGGGGTATCGGAGGTGTACCTGGGTGTGGAGGCAGCAACTGGGAGTGTCAAGGTGTACTTGGGAGTGTCAGAGGTGTGCTTGGGAGTGTCAGCGGTGTACCTAAGAGTGTCTGAGGTGTGCCTGGGGTGTCAGGGGTGTGCCTGGGGTGTCAGAGGTGCACTTGGTGTGTGGGTGTGTGCCTGGGGTGTCATCAGTGTGCCTGGGGAGTGTTGGGGTGTAT
>NW_024724306.1:0-21786 GCF_018991925.1 Homarus americanus | reverse complement strand
CTCGACAAGCGGCTTTTAATATACACGGTCAGTGGACTTTGTTATATTCGATCATGGATCTTTGTTATACTCGATCAGGAGAGTTTGTTATATTCGATCAAGGGTCTTTGTTATACTGGAAAAGGGGCCTTTGTTATACTCGACTAGGGGCCTTTGTTATACTTGATTAGGGCACTTTGTTATACTCGATCTGGGCACTTTGTTATGCTTGATCAGGGCACTTTGTTATACTCGACCAGGGGACTTTGCTATACTCGACCAGAAGACTTTGTTATACTCGATCAGGGTACTTTGTTATACTCGATTAGGGGACTGTTATACTCGACTTGGGGACTTTGTTATACTCGATAAGGTGAATTTGTTATACTCGATCAGGGGACTGTTATACTCGACATGGGGACTTTGTTATACTCGATCAAGGGGCTTTGTTATACTCGATGAGGTGACTTTGTTATACTCCATCAGGGGCCTTTGTTTTACTCGATCAAAGGCCATTGTTATACTCGATCACGGGACTTTGTTATACTCGATCAGGGGCCTGTGTTATACACGATGAAGGGCCTTTGTTATACAAGATCAGGGGACTTTGTTATGCTCGATCAGGGGACTTTGTTACACACAATAAGGTGACTTTGTTATACTCTACTAGGGGACTTTGTTATACTCAATCAGGGGACTTTGTTATAATAGATCAGGAAACTTTGTTATACTCGATCAGAGGCCTTTGTTATACTCAACCAGAGGACTTTGTGATATTCGATCAAGGTTCTTTGTTATACACGATCAGGGGGCTTTATTATACTCGTCCAGGGGGACTTTGTTATACTCGACCAGGGGACTTTGTTATACTCGATTAGGAGGCTTTGTTGTTCTCGTCCAGGGGTCTTTGTGTTGCTCGATTAGGGGACTTTGTTATACTCGATGAGTGAGCATTTTTTTACTCGATCAGGGGACTTTGTTATACTCGATCAGGGGGCTTTGATATACTCGACCAGGGGACTTTGTTATACTCGATCAGAGGCCTTTGTTATACTCAACCAGGGGTCATTGATATACTAGATCAGGTGAGTTTATTATACTCAATCAGGGGACTTTGTTTTATTCGATCAAGGTTCTTTGTTATACACGATCAGGGGGCGTTATTATACTCGTCCAGGGGACTTTGTTATACTCGATTCGGAGGCTTTGTTGTTCTCGACCAGGGGTCTTTGTGTTGCTCGATCAGGGGACTTTGTTATACTCGATGAGTGAGCTTTGTTATACTCGATCAGGGGACTTTGTTATACTCGATCAGGGGTTTTTCATATACTCGACCAGGGGACTTTGTTATACTATACCAGGGGACTTTGTTATACTCGATCAGGGGACTTTGTTATACTCGATCAGGGGACTTTGTTATACTAGATATGGTGAATTTGTTATACTCGATCAAGGGACTTTGTTATACTCCATCAGGTGACTTTGTTATACTCTATCAGAGGCCTTTGTTATACTCCATCAGGGGCCTTTGTTATACTCGATCAGGGGCCTTTGTAATACTCGACCAGGGGACTTTGTAATACATGACCAGGGGACTTTGTTAGACTCAATCAGGTGAGTTTGTTATAATAGATCAAGTGACTTTGTTATACTCGATGAGGGGACTTTGTTATATTAGATCAAGGGTCTTTGTTATACTCGATTAGGGGGCTTTATTATACTCGACCAGGGGACTTTGTTATACTCGATCAGGAGACTTTGTTATACTCGATGAGGGAACTTTGTTATACTCGACCCGGGTACTTTCTTATACTCGATCAGGGAACTTTGTTATTCACGATCAGGGGACTTTGTTATACTCGATTAGGGGACTTTGTTATACTCGATATAGTGAATTTGTTATACTCGATCAGGGGACTTTTGTATACTCGACATGGGAACTTTGTTTTACTCGTTCAAGGGGCTTTGTTTAACTCGATCAGGGGACTTTGTTATACTCCATCAGGGGCCTTTGTTATACTCGATGAGGGGCCTTTGTTATACTCGATCAGGGGACTTTGGTATTCTCGACTAGGGGCTATATTATACTCGACCAGGGGACTTTGTTATACTCGATCAGGGGACTTTGTTATACTCGACCAGGGTACTTAGTTATACTCGATGAGGGGACTTTGTTATACTTGATGAGGGGCTTCGATATACTCGATCAGGGGGCTTTGTTTTAATCGACCAATGGACTTTGATATGCTCGATCAGGAGACTTTGTTATACTCGATTTTGGGCATTTGTTATACTCGATCAGGGGACTTTGTAATACTCGATGAGGGAGCTTTGTTATACTAGATCAGGGGGCATGTTACACTCGACTAGAGGACTTTGTTATACTCGACTAGGGGCCTCTGTTATACTCAATCAGGTGGCTTTGTTATACTCGATCACGTGACTTTGCTATACTCGTTCAGGGGACTTTGTTATACTCGATCAGGGGATTTTGTTATACTCGACCAGGGGACTTTGTTATACTCGACCAGGGACTTTTTTATATTCGACCATAGGACTTTGCTATACTCGACCAGGCGACATTGTTATACTCGATCAGGGGACTTTGTTATACTCGATCAAGGGACTTTGTTATTCTCGATCAGGGCTTTGTTATATTCCATCAGGGGCCTTTGTTATACTCGACCACTGGACTTTGTTATACTCGTTGAGGTGCCTTTGTTATACTCGTCCACTGGACTTTGTTACACTCAAGAGGAGACTTTGTTATACTCGATCAGGGGAATTTGTTATACTCGACGAGCAGGCTTTGATATACACGGTCAGTGGACTTTGTTATATTCGATCATGGATCTTTGTTATACTCGATCAGGGGAGTTTGTTATATTCGATCAAGGGTCTTTGTTATACTCGATCAGGGAAGTTTGTTATATTCTATCAAGGGTCTTTGTTATATTCGATTAAGGGTCTTTGTTATACTCGATCAGGGGGCTTTATTATACTCGACCAGGGGACTTTGTTATACTCGATCCGGGCCTTTGTTATACTCGATCAGGGGACTTTGTTATACTCGATCAGGGGCCTTTGTTATACTCGATCAGGAGACTTTGTTATACTCGACCAGGGGACTTTGTTATTCTCGATCAGGGGACTTTGTTGTACTCGTCCAGGGGACTTTGTTATACTCGATCAGGGGACTTTGTCATACTCGATATGGTGAATTTGTTATACTCGATGAGGGGACTTTTTTATACTCGACATGGGGACTTTGTTATACTCGATCAAGGGGCTTTGTTATACTCGATCAAGGGACTTTGTTATACTCGATCAGGGGACTTTATTATACTCGACCAGGGGACTTTATTATACTCGACCAGGGACTTTGTTATACTCGATCATGGGACTTTGTTATTCTCGATTAGGGGACTTTGTAATACTCGACCAGGGCCCTTTGTTATGCTCGACCAGGACCCTTTGTTATGCTCGACCATGGGCGTTTGTTATACTCGATCAGGGGACTTTGTTACACTCGATAAGGGGACTTTATTATACTCGACAAGCGGGTTATGATATACACGGTCAGTGGACTTTGTTATATTCGATCATGGATCTTTGTTATACTCGATCAGGGGAGTTTGTTATATTCGATCAAGGTTTTTTGTTATACTCGATAAGGGGCCTTTGTTATACTCGACTAGGGGCCTTTGTTATACTTGATTAGGGTACTTTGTTATACTCGATCTGGGCACTTTGTTATACTCGATCAGGGCACTTTGTTGTACTCGACCAGGGGACCTTGTTATACTCGACCAGAGGACTTTGTTATACTCGATCAGGGGACTTTGTTATACTCGATTAGGGGACTGTTATACTCGACTTGGGGACTTTGTTATACTCGAATAGGTGAATTTGTTATACTCGATCAGGGGATTGTTATACTCGACATGGGGACTTTGTTATACTCGATCAAGGGGCTTTGTTATACTCGATGAGGTGACTTTGTTATTCTCCATCAGGGGCCTTTGTTTTACTCGACCAAAGGCCTTTGATATACTCGATCACGGGACTTTGTTATACTCGATCAGGGGCCTGTGTTATACACGATGAAGGGCCTTTGTTATACAAGATCAGGGGACTTTGTTATACTCGATCAGGGAATTTGTTATACCTGACCAGTGGACTTTGTTATATTCGACCAGGGGACTTTGTTATACTCGACTGGGGGACTTTGTTATTCTTGATCAGGGGACTTTGTTATACACGATAAGGTGACTTTTTTGTACTCGACCAGGGGACTTTCTTATACTCAATCAGGTGACTTTGTTATATTAGATCAGGAGACTTTATTATACTTGATCAGAGGCCTTTGTTTTACTTGACCAGGGGCCTTTGATATACTGGACCAGGGCACTTTGTTATACTCGATCAGGGGACTTTGTTATACACGATAAGGTGAATTTGTTACTCTCGACCAGGGGCCTTTGTTAGACAAAATCAGGGGACTTTGTTAGAGTCGATCAGGCTCCTTTATTTTACTCGTCCAGGGGACTTTGTTATACTCGACCAGGGGACTTTGTTATACTCGATCCTGGGGCTCTGTTATACTCGATCATGGGGCTTTGTTATACTCGACCAGCGGACTTGTTATACTCGATTAGGAGGCTTTGTTGTTCTCGACCAGGGGTCTTTGTGTTGCTCGATCAGGGGACATTGTTATACTCGATGAGTGAGCTTTGTTATACTCGATCAGGGGACTTTGTTATACTCGATAAGGGGGCCTTGATATCCTCAACCAGGGGACTTTGTTATACTAGACCAGGGGACTTTGTTATACACGATCAGGGGACTTTGTTATACTCGATCAGGGGACTTTGTTATACTCGATATGGTGAATTTGTTATACTCGATCAGGGAAATTTGTTATACTCGATCAGGGGACTTTGTTAAACTCGATCAGGGGACTTTGTTATACTCGATGAGAGGACTTTGTTATACTCGATCAAGGGGCTTTGTTATGCCTGATCAGGGAACGTTGTTACACTCGATTAGGAGGCTTTATTATACTCGACCAGGGGCCTTTGTTATGCTCGATTCGGTGACTTTGGTATACTCGATCATGGGGCTTTGTTATACTCGACCAGTGGTCTTTGTATTGCTCGATCAGGAGACTTTGTTATACTCGATGAGGGAGCTTTGTTATACTCGATGAGGGACTTTGTTATACTCGACCAGGGGACTTTGTTATACTCGATCAGGCCACTTTGTTATTCTCGATCAGGGGACTTTGTTATACTCGATCATGGGGCTTTGTTATACTCGACCAGGGGACTTTGTTATACTCGACCAGGGCACTTTGTTATACTCGATCAGAGGCCTTTGTTATACTCAACCAGGGGCCATTGATATACTAGATCAGTTGAGTTTATTATACTCAATCAGGGGACTTTGTTTTATTCGATCAAGGTTCTTTGTTATACACGATCAGGGGGCGTTATTATACTCGTCCAGGGGACTTTGTTATACTCGATCAGGGGACTTTGTTATACTCGATCATGGGGCATTGTTATACTCGACCAGGGGACTTTGTTATACTCGATTAGGGGAATATGTTATACTCGATGAGCGGGCTTTGATATATACGGTCAGTGGACTTTGTTATATTCGATCATGGATCTTTGTTATACTTGATCAGGGGAGTTTGTTATATTCGATCAAGGGTCTTTGTTATACTCGATCAGGGGCTTTATTATACTCGACCAGGGGACTTTGTTATACTCGACCAGGGGACTTTGTTATACTCCATCAGGGGGCTTTGTTATACTCAACAAGGGGCCTTTGTTATGCTCGACCAAGGGTCTTCGTTTTGCTCGACCAGGGGCCTTTGTTATACTTGATGAGGGGCCTTTTTTATACTCGACGAGGGGCCTTTGTTTTACTCGATTAGGGGACTTTGTTATACTCGATCTGGGCACTTAGGTATACTCGATCAGGGCACTTTGTTATACTCGACCAGGGACTTTGTTATACTCGACCAGAGGACTTTGTTATACTAGATCAGGAGTCTTGGATATACTCGATTAGGGGACTTTGTTATACTCGATAAAGTTAATTTGTTATACTCGATGAGGGGACTGTTATACTCGACATAGGGAGTTTGTTATACTCGACATAGGGAGTTTGTTATACTCGATCAGGGGGCCTTTGTTTTACTCGATCAAAGGCCTTTGTTATACTCGATCAAGGGACTTTGTTATACTTCATCAGGGGCCTTTGTTAGCCTCGATTAGGTGCCTTTGTTAGACTCGATCAGGCTCCTTTGTTATACTCGATCAGGGGACTTTGCTATACTCGATGAAGGGGCTTTGTTATACTCGATCAGGGGACTTTGCAATACGCGATCAGGGGACTTTGTTATAATAGATCAGAAGACTTTGTTATAACTGACCAGGGGACTTTGTTATAATATATCAGGAGATTTTCTTATACTCGATGAGAGGCCTTTGTTATACTCGACCAGGGGCCTTTGATGTACTCGATCAGGTGACTTTTTTATACTCAATCAGGGGACTTTGTTATATTCGATCAAAGGTCTTTGTTATTCTCGATCAGGGGGCTTTATTATACTCGACCAGGGGACTTTGTTACAGTCGACCAGGGGACTTTGTTATACTCGACTTGGGGCCTTTGTTATACTCGACCAGGGGACTTTGTTATACTCCATCAGGGGGCTTTGTTATACTCGATGAGGGGCCTTTGTTATACTCGATCAGGGGACTTTGTTATTCTCGACCAGGGGACTTTGTTATACTCGACCAGGGGTCTTTGTTATACTCGATCAGGGGACTTTGTTGTACTCGACCAGGGTACATTGTTATACTTGATGAGGGGACTTTGTTATACTCGATGAGGGGACTTTGTTATACTCGATGAGGGGACTTTGCTATACTTGATCAGGGGACTTTGTTACACACAATAAGGTGTCTTTGTTATACTCCACCAGAGGACTTTGTTATACTCAATCAGGGGACTTTGTTATAATATATCAGGAGACTTTGTTATACTCGACCAGGGGACTTTGTTATACTCGACCAGGGGACTTTGTTATGCTCGACTAGAGACCTTTGTTATACTCGATGAGGGGACTTTGTTATACTCGATCAGGGGACTTTGTTATACTCGATCAGGGGGGGAATGGGACAACTGGCCGCCGAAATCTGGCCGCAGCCCAACTGGCCGCGGGAAACTCGCCGCGGCCGACTGGCCGCCACGGACTTGGGGTAAACTGCAAACGCCTATTTAGGTTAGGTTAGGTTAGGTTAGGTTAGGTTAGGTTAGGTTAGGTTAGGTTATGTTGTCAACAAAAAGTTCCATATGGCGGCCAGTCGGCCGCGGCGAGTTTCCCGCGGCCATTTGGGCTGCGGCCAGATGGCGGCGGCCAGTTGTCCTAGACCCGATCAGGGGACTTTGTTATACTCGATCAGGGGACTTTGTTATACTCGATATGGTGAATTTGTTATACTCGATGAGGGGACTTTTGTATACTCGACATGGGAACTTTGTTATACTCGATCAAGGGGCTTTGTTATACTCGATCAGGGGACTTTGTTATACTCCATCAGGGGCCTTTGTTATACTTGATGAGGGGCCTTTGTTATACTCGATCAGGGGACTTTGTTATACTCGACCAGGGGCCTTTGTAATGCTCGATCAGAGGACTTGGTTATACTCGATGAGGGGGCATTGTTATACTCGATCAGGAGACTTTGTTAAACTCGACCAGGGGACTTTGTTATTCTCGATGATGGGACTTTGTTGTACTCGACCAGGGGCCTTTGTTATACTCGATGAGTGGAGTTTGTTATACTTGATCAGGGGACTTTGTTATACTCGATGATGGGCCTTTGTTATACTCGACCAGGGGACTTTGTTATACTCGATCAGGGGACTTTGTTATTCTCGATATGGTGAATTTGTTATACTCGATCAGGGGACTTTTTTATACTCGACATGGGGACTTTGTTATACTCGATCAAGGGGCTTTGTTATACTCGATCAGGGGACTTTGTTATACTCCATCAGGAGACTTTGTTAAACTCGACCAGGGGACTTTGTTATTCTCGATGAGAGGACTTTGTTATACTCGACCAGGGGTCTTTGTTATACTCGATGAGGGGACTTTGTTATACTCGACCAGGGGACTTTGTTATACTCGATCAGGGGACTTTGTTATTCTCGATATGGTGAATTTGTTATACTCGATCAGAGGACTTTTTTATACTCGACATGGGGACTTTGTTATACTCGATCAAGGGGCTTTGTTATACTCGATCAGGGGACTTTGTTATACTCCATCAGGGGCATTTGTTATACACGATCAGGAGACTTTGTTATACTCGACGAAGGGGACGTTGTTTTACTCGATCAGGGGACTTTGTTTCACACAATAAGGTGACTTTGTTATACTCGATCAGGGGACTTTTTTATACTCAATCAGGGGACTTTGTTATAATATATCAGGAGACTTTGTTATTCTCGATGATGGGGACTTTGTTTGTTATACTCGATGATGGGCCTTTGTTATACTCGAACAGGGGACTTTGTTATACTCGACCAGGGGACTTCTTTATACTCGACATGGGGACTTTGTTATACTCGATCAAGGGGCTTTGTTATACCCGATCATGGGACTTTGTTATACTTGATCAGGGGACTTTGTTATAATAGATCAGGAGACTTTGTTATACCTGACCAGGGGACCTTTGTTATACTCGACCAGGGGACTTTGTTTTACTCGATCAGGGGACTTTGTTACACACAATAAGGTGTCTTTGTTATACTCCACCAGAGGACTTTGTTATATTCAATCAGGGGACTTTGTTATAATATATCAGGAGACTTTGTTATACTCGATGCTGGGCCTTTGTTATACTCGACCAGGGGACTTTGTTATACTCGACCAGGGGACTTTGTTATGCTGGACTAGGGACCTTTGTTATACTCGATGAAGGGAATTTGTTATAGTCGATCAGGGGACTTTGTTATACTCAATCAGGGGACTTTGTCATACTCGATCAGGGGACTTTGTTATACTCAATATGGTGAATTTGTTATACTCGATGAGGGGACTTTTGTATACTCGACATGGGGACTTTGTTATACTCAATCAAGGGGCTTTGTTATACTCGATCAGGGGACTTTGTTATACTCCATCAGGGGCCTTTGTTATACTTGATGAGGGGCCTTTGTTATACTCGATCAGGGGACTTTGTTATACTCGACCAGGGGCCTTTGTAATGCTCGATCAGAGGACTTGGTTATACTCGATGAGGGGGCATTGTTATACTCGATCAGGAGACTTTGTTAAACTCGACCAGGGTCTTTTTATACTGACCTGATGAGGGGACTTTGTTATACTTGATCAGGGGACTTTGTTATACTCGATGATGGGCCTTTGTTATACTCGACCAGGGGACTTTGTTATACTCGATCAGGCGACTTTGTTATTCTCGATATGGTGAATTTGTTATACTCGATCAGGGGACTTTTTTATACTCGACATGGGGACTTTGTTATACTCGATCAAGGGGCTTTGTTATACTCGATCAGGGGACTTTGTTATACTCCATTAGGGGCCTTTGTTATACACGATCAGGAGACTTTGTTATACTCGACCAAGGGGACGTTGTTTTACTCGATCAGGGGACTTTGTTACACACAATAAGGTGACTTTGTTATACTCGATCAGGGGACTTTTTTATACTCAATCAGGGGACTTTGTTATAATATATCAGGAGACTTTGTTATTCTCGATGATAGGCCTTTGTTATACTCGAACAGGGGACTTTGTTATACTCGACCAGGGGACTTTTTATACTCGACATGGGGACTTTGTTATACTCGATCAAGGGGCTTTCTTATACTCGATCAGGGGACTTTGTTATACTCCATCAGGGGCCTTTGTTATACTCGATGAGGGGCCTTTGTTATACTCGACCACTGGACTTTGTTATACTCGATAAGGGGTTTTGTTATGCTCGACCAGGGGACTTTGTTATACTCGATCAGGGGCTTTATTATACTCAACCAGGGGCCTTTGTTATGCTCGACCAAGGGTCTTTGTTATACTCGATCACGGGACTTTGCTATACTCGTTCAGGGGACTTTGGTATACTCGATCAGGGTACTTTGTTATACTCGACCAGGGACTTTGTTATACTCGACCAGAGGACTTGGTTATACTCGATCAGGAGACATTGTTATACTCGATTAGGGGACTTTGATATACTCGATAAGGTGAATTTGTTATACTCGATGAGGGGACTGTTATACTCGTCATAGGAAGTTTGTTATACTCCATCAGGGGCCTTTGTTTTTCTCGATCAAAGGACTTTGTTATACTCGATCAAGGGACTTTGTTATACTTGATCAGGGGCCTTTGTTAGTCTCGATTAGGTGCCTTTGTTAGACTCGATCAGGCTCCTTTGTTATACTCGATCAGGGGTCTTTGTTATACTCGATGAAGGGGCTTTGTTATACTCGGTCAGGGGACTTTGTTATAATAGATCAGTGGACTTTGTTATTCCTGACCAGGGGACTTTGTTATACTCGACCAGGGGACTTTGTCTTAATCGATCAGGGGACTATGTTACACACAATAAGGTGACTTTGTTATACTCGACCAGGGGACTTTGTTATACTCAATCAGGGGACTTTGTTATACTCGACTTGGGGCCTTTGTTATACTCGATTAGGGGACTTTGTTATACTCGATCAGGGGACTTTGTTATACTGGATCAGGGGTCTTTGTTATACTCGATCAGGGGACTTTGTTAAACTCGATCAGGGGACTTTGTTATACTCGACATGGACACTTAGTTATACTCGATCAAGGGGCTGTGTTATACTCGTTCAGGGGACTTTGTTAAACTCGATATGGTGAATTTGTTATACTCGATCAAGGGACTTTTTTATACTCGACATGGGGACTTTGTTATACTCGATCAAAGGGCTTTGTTACACTCGATTAGGGGACTTTGTTATACTCCATCAGGGGCCTTTGTTATAATCGATGAGGGGCCTTTGTTATACTCGATCAGAGGACTTTGATATTCTCGACCAGGGTACTTTGTTATACTTGATGAGGGGACTTTGTTATACTCGATGAGGGGACTTTGTTATACTCGATGAGGGAACTTCGATATACTCGAATAGGGGGATTTGTTATAATCGACCAATGGACTTTGTTATACTCGATCAGGAGACTTTGTTATAATCGATTAGGGGCCTTTGTTATACTCGATCAGGGGACTTTGCTATAATGATCAGGGGACTTTGTTATAATAGATCAGGAAACTTTGTTATACCTGACCAGGGGACTTTGTTATACTCGACCAGGCAACTTTGTTATACTCAATCAGGGGAATTTGTTATAATATATCAGGAGACTTTGTTATACTCGATGCTGGGCCTTTGTTATACTCGACCAGGGGTGTTTGTTATACTCGACCAGGAGACTTTGTTATACTCGACTAGGGGCCTTTGTTATACTCGATGAGGGGACTTTGTTATACTCGATCAGGGGACTTTGTTATACTCGATCAGGGGACTTTGTTATACTCGATATGGTATATTTGTTATACTCGATCAGGGCACTTTTGTATACTCGACATGGGGACTTTGTTATACTCGATCAAGGGGCTTTGTTATAATTGATTAGGGGCCTTGGTTATACTCGATGAGGGACCTTTGTTATACTCGATCAGGGGACTTTGTTATTCTCGACTAGGGGCTATGTTATACTCGACCAGGGTACTTTGTTATACTGGATCAGGGGTCTTTGTTATACTCGATCATGGGGCTTTGTTACACTCGATCAGGGAACTTTGTTACACTCGATGAGGAGGCTTTATTATTCTCGACCAGGGGCCTCTGTTATACTCGATCAGGTGACTTTGTTATACTCGACCAAGGGACTTTGTTATACTCGATCACGGGACTTTGCTATACTCGATCAGGGGACTTTGTTATACTCGATCAGGGGCTTTTGTTATACTCGACCAGGGGACTTTGTTATACTCGACCAGGGTACTTTGTTATACTCGATGAGGGGACTTTGTTATACTCGATGAGGGGACTTCGTTGTACTAGATTTGGGGGCTTTGTTTTACTCGACCAATGGACTTTGATATGCTCGATCAGGAGACTTTGTTATATTCGATTATGGGCATTTGTTATACTCGATCAGGGGACTTTGTAATATTCGATGAGGGACCTTTGTTATACTCAATCAGGGGGATTTGTTATACTCGAGCAGGGAACTTTGTTACACTCGATGAGGAGGCTTTATTATTCTCGACCAGGGCCCTTTGTTATACTCGACTAAGGGCCTTTGTTATACTCGATCAGGGGACTTTGTTATACTCGACCAGGGACTTTGTTATACTCGATCAGGGGACTTTGTTATACTCGATCAGGGGACTTTGTTATACTTGATATGTTGAATTTGTTATACTCGATCAGGGGACTTTTTTATACTCGACATGGGGACTTTGTTATACTCGATCAAGGGGCTTTGTTATACTCGATCAGGGGACTTTGTTACACTCGATGAGGGGCCTTTGTTAAACTCGATGAGGGGCCTTTGTTATACTCGATCAGGGGACTTTGTTATACTCAACTAGGGGCCTGTGTTATACTCAATCGGGTGGCTTTGTTATACTCGATCACGGGACTTTGCTATACTCGTTCAGGGGACTTTGTTATACTCGATCAGGGGCTTTTGTTATACTTGACCAGGGGACTTTGTTATACTCGAAGAGGGTACTTTGTTATACTCGATAAGTGGACTTTCTTAAACTCGATCAGGGGACTTTGTTATACTCGACCAGGGGACTTTTTTAAATTCGACCAGAGGACTTTGCTAATGTCGACCAGGCGACATTGTTATACTCGATCAGGGGACTTTGTTATACTCGATCAAGGGACTTTGTTATTTTCTATCACGGGGCTTTGTTATACTCCATCAGGGGCCTTTGTTATACTCGAAAACTGGACTTTGTTATACTCGTTGAGGGGCCTTTGTTATACTCGACCACTGGACTTTGTTACACTCGATGAGGGGACTTTGTTATACTCGATCAGGGGAATTTGTTATACTCGACGAGCGGGCTTTGATATATACAGTCAGTGGATTTGTTATATTCGATCATGGATCTTTGTTATACTCGATCGGGGGAGTTTGTTATATTCGATCAAGGGTCTTTGTTATACTCGATCAGGGGGATTTGTTATACTCGATCAGGAGAATTTGTTATACTCGACGAGCAGGCTTTGATATACACGGTCAGTGGACTTTGTTATATTCGATCATGGATCTTTGTTATACTCGATCAGGGGAGTTTGTTATATTCGATCAAGGGTCTTTGTTATACTTGATCACGGGGCTTTATTATACTCGACGAGGGGACTTTGTTATACTCGATTAGGGGCCTTTGTTATACTCGATCAGGGGACTTTGTTATACTCGATCAGGGGCCTTTGTTATACTCGACCAGGGGCCTTTGTAATGCTTGATCAGAGGACTTGGTTATACTCGATGAGGGGGCTTTGTTATACTCGATCAGGAGATTTTGTTATACTCTACCAGGGGACTTTGTTATTCTCGATCAGGGGACTTTGTTCTAGTCGACCAGGGGTCTTTGTTATACTCGATGAGGGGACTTTGTTATACTTGATCAGGGGACTTTGTTATACTCAATGATGGGCCTTTGTTATACTCGACCAGGGGACTTTGTTATACTCGATCAGGGGACTTTGTTATACTCGATATGGTGAATTTGATATACTCGATCAGGGGACTTTTCCATACTCGACATAGGGACTTTGTTATACTCGATCAAGAGGCTTTGTTATACTCGATCAGGGGACTTTGTTATACTCGACCAGGGTACTTTGTTATACATGATGAGGGGACTTTGTTATACTCGATGAGGGGACTTTGTTATACTCGATGAGGGAACTTCGATATACTCGAAAAGGGGGCTTTGTTATAATCGACCAATGGAATTTGTTATACTCGATCAGGAGACTTTGTTATACTCGATGAGGGGCCTTTGTTATACTCGTCCAGGGGACTTTGTTATACTCGACCAGGGGACTTTGTTATACTCGACTTGGGGCCTTTGTTATACTCGATCAGGGGACTTTGTTATACTCGATCAGGGGACTTTGATATACTCGATCAGGGATCTTTGTTATACTCGATCAGGGGACTTTGATATATTCGATCAGAAGACTTTGTTATACTCGACATGGGGACTTTGTTATACTCGATCAAGGGGCTTTGTTATACTCGATCAGGGGACTTTGTTAAACTCGATATGGTGAATTTGTTATACTCGATCAAGGGACTTTTTTATACTCGACATGGGGACTTTGTTATACTCGATCAAGGGGCTTTGTTATACTCGATCAGGGGACTTTGATATACTCCATCAGGTGCCTTTGTTATACTCAATGAGGGGCCTTTGTTATACTCGATCAGAGGACTTTGTTATTCTCGACCAGGGGAGTTTGTTATACTCGACCAGGGGACTTTGTTATACTCGATCAGGGGACTTTGTTATACTCGACCAGGGTACATTGTTATACTTGATGAGGGGACTTTGTTATATTCGATGAGGGGACTTTGCTATACTCGATGAGGGAACTTCAATAATCTCGAATAGGGGGATTTGTTATAATCGACCAATGGACTTTGTTATACTCGATCAAGAGACTTTGTTATAATCGATTAGGGGCCTTTGTTATACTCCATCAGGGAGCTTTGCTATACTTGATCAGGGGACTTTGTTATAATAGAACAGGAGACTTTGTTATACCTGACCAGGGGACTTTGTTATACTCGACCAGGGGACTTTGTTTTACTCGATCAGGGGACTTTGTTACACACAATAACGTGACTTTGTTATACTCAATCAGGGGACTTTGTTATAATATATCAGGAGACTTTGTTGTACTCGATGCTGGGCGTTTGTTATACTCGACCAGGGGACTTTGTTATACTCGACCAGGGGACTTTGTTATACTCGACTAGGCGCCTTTGTTATACTCGATGAGGGGACTTTGTTATACTCGATCGGAGGACTTTGTTATACTCGATCAGGGGACTTTGTTATACTCGATCAGGGGACTTTGTTATACTCGATATGGTGAATTTGTTATACTCGATCAGGGGACTTTTTTATACTCGACATGGGGACTTTGTTATACTCGATCAAGGGGCTTTGTTATACTCGATCAGGGGACTTTGTTATACTCCACCAGGGGCCTTTGTTATACTCGATCAGGAGACTTTGTTATACTCGATCAGGGGACTTTGTTACACACAATAAGGTGACTTTGTTATACTCGACCAGGGGACTTTTTTATACTCAATCAGGGGACTTTGTTATAATATATCAGGAGACTTTGTTATACTCGATGATGGGCCTTTGTTATACTCGAACAGGGGACTTTGTTATACTCGACCAGAGGACTTTTTTATACTCGACAAGGGGACTTTGTTATACTCGATCAAGGGGCTTTGTTATACTCGATCAGGGGACTTTGTTAAACTTGATCAGGGGACTTTGTTATAAAAGATCAGGAGACTTTGTTATACCTGACCAGGGGACCTTTGTTATACTCGACCAGGGGACTTTGTTTTACTCGATCATGGGACTTTGTTACACACAATAAGGTGTCTTTGTTATACTTCACCAGAGGACTTTGTTATACTCAATCAGGGGACTTTGTTATAATATATCAGGAGACTTTGTTATACTCGATGCTGGGCCTTTGTTATACTCGACCAGGGGACTTTGTTATACTCGACCAGGGGACTTTGTTATGCTCGACTAGGGACCTTTGTTATACTCGATGAGGGGACTTTGTTATACTCGATCAGGGGACTTTGTTATACTCGATCAGGGGGGGAATGGGACAACTGGCCGCCGCCATCTGGCCGCAGCCCAACTGGCCGCGGGAAACTCGCCGCGGCCGACTGGCCGCCGCGGACTGGGGGTAAACTGCAAACGCCTATTTAGGTTAGGTTAGGTTTGGTTAGGTTAGGTTAGGTTAGGTTAGGTTAGGTTAGGTTAGGTTAGGTTAGGTTTGGTTAGGTTAGGTTAGGTTAGGTTAGGTAGGGTTGTCAACAAAAAGTTCCATATGGCGGCCAGTCGGCCGCGGTGAGTTTCACGCGGCCATTTGGGCTGCGGCCAGATGGCGGCGGCCAGTTGTCCTAGACCCGATCAGGGGACTTTGTCATACTCGATCAGGGGACTTTGTTATACTCGATATGGTGAATTTGTTATACTCGATGAGGGGACTTTTGTATACTCGACATGGGGACTTTGTTATACTCGATCAAGGGGCTGTGTTATACTCGATCAGGGGACTTTGTTATACTCCATCAGGGGCCTTTGTTATACTTGATGAGGGGCCTTTCTTATACTCGATCAGGGGACTTTGTTATACTCGACCAGGGGCCTTTGTAATGCTCGATCAGAGGACTTGGTTATACTCGATGAGGGGGCATTGTTATACTCGATCAGGAGACTTTGTTAAACTCGACCAGGGGACTTTGTTATTCTCGATGATGGGACTTTGTTGTACTCGACCAGGGGTCTTTGTTATACTCGATGAGTGGACTTTGTTATACTTGATCAGGGGACTTTGTTATACTCGATGATGGGCCTTTGTTATACTCGACCAGGGGACTTTGTTATACTCGATCAGGGGACTTTGTTATTCTCGATATGGTGAATTTGTTATACTCGATCAGGGGACTTTTTTATACTCGACATGGGGACTTTGTTATACTCGATCAAGGGGCTTTGTTATACTCGATCAGGGGACTTTGTTATACTCCATCAGGAGACTTTGTTAAACTCGACCAGGGGACTTTGTTATTCTCGATGAGAGGAATTTGTTATACTCGACCAGGGGTCTTTGTTATACTCGATGAGGGGACTTTGTTATACTCGACCAGGGGACTTTGTTATACTCGATCAGGGGACTTTGTTATTCTCGATATGGTGAATTTGTTATACCCGATCAGAGGACTTTTTTATACTCGACATGGGGACTTTGTTATACTCGATCAAGGGGCTTTGTTATACTCGATCAGGGGACTTTGTTATACTCAATCAGGGGCCTTTGTTATACACGATCAGGAGACTTTGTTATACTCGACCAAGGGGACGTTGTTTTACTCGATCAGGGGACTTTGTTACACACAATAAGGTGACTTTGTTATACTCGATCAGGGGACTTTTTTATACTCAATCAGGGGACTTTGTTATAATATACCAGGAGACTTTGTTATTCTCGATGATGGGCCTTTGTTATACTCGAACAGGGGACTTTGTTATACTCGACCAGGGGACTTCTTTATACTCGACATGGGGACTTTGTTATACTCGATCAAGGGGCTTTGTTATACCCGATCATGGGACTTTGTTATACTTGATCAGGGGACTTTGTTATAATAGATCAGGAGACTTTGTTATACCTGACCAGGGGACCTTTGTTATACTCGACCAGGGGACTTTGTTTTACTCGATCAGGGGACTTTGTTACACACAATAAGGTGTCTTTGTTATACTCCACCAGAGGACTTTGTTATATTCAATCAGGGGACTTTGTTATAATATATCAGGAGACTTTGTTATACTCGATGCTGGGCCTTTGTTATACTCGACCAGGGGACTTTGTTATACTCGACCAGGGGACTTTGTTATGCTGGACTAGGGACCTTTGTTATACTCGATGAAGGGAATTTGTTATAGTCGATCAGGGGACTTTGTTATACTCAATCAGGGGACTTTGTCATACTCGATCAGGGGACTTTGTTATACTCAATATGGTGAATTTGTTATACTCGATGAGGGGACTTTTGTATACTCGACATGGGGACTTTGTTATACTCAATCAAGGGGCTTTGTTATACTCGATCAGGGGACTTTGTTATACTCCATCAGGGGCCTTTGTTATACTTGATGAGGGGCCTTTGTTATACTCGATCAGGGGACTTTGTTATACTCGACCAGGGGCCTTTGTAATGCTCGATCAGAGGACTTGGTTATACTCGATGAGGGGGCATTGTTATACTCGATCAGGAGACTTTGTTAAACTCGACCAGGGGACTTTGTTATTCTCGATGAGGGGACTTTGATGTACTCGACCAGGGGTCTTTTTTATACTCGATGAGGGGACTTTGTTATACTTGATCAGGGGACTTTGTTATACTCGATGATGGGCCTTTGTTATACTCGACCAGGGGACTTTGTTATACTCGATCAGGCGACTTTGTTATTCTCGATATGGTGAATTTGTTATACTCGATCAGGGGACTTTTTTATACTCGACATGGGGACTTTGTTATACTCGATCAAGGGGCTTTGTTATACTCGATCAGGGGACTTTGTTATACTCCATTAGGGGCCTTTGTTATACACGATCAGGAGACTTTGTTATACTCGACCAAGGGGACGTTGTTTTACTCGATCAGGGGACTTTGTTACACACAATAAGGTGACTTTGTTATACTCGATCAGGGGACTTTTTTATACTCAATCAGGGGACTTTGTTATAATATATCAGGAGACTTTGTTATTCTCGATGATAGGCCTTTGTTATACTCGAACAGGGGACTTTGTTATACTCGACCAGGGGACTTTTTATACTCGACATGGGGACTTTGTTATACTCGATCAAGGGGCTTTCTTATACTCGATCAGGGGACTTTGTTATACTCCATCAGGGGCCTTTGTTATACTCGATGAGGGGCCTTTGTTATACTCGACCACTGGACTTTGTTATACTCGATAAGGGGTTTTGTTATGCTCGACCAGGGGACTTTGTTATACTCGATCAGGGGCTTTATTATACTCAACCAGGGGCCTTTGTTATGCTCGACCAAGGGTCTTTGTTATACTCGATCACGGGACTTTGCTATACTCGTTCAGGGGACTTTGGTATACTCGATCAGGGTACTTTGTTATACTCGACCAGGGACTTTGTTATACTCGACCAGAGGACTTGGTTATACTCGATCAGGAGACATTGTTATACTCGATTAGGGGACTTTGATATACTCGATAAGGTGAATTTGTTATACTCGATGAGGGGACTGTTATACTCGTCATAGGAAGTTTGTTATACTCCATCAGGGGCCTTTGTTTTTCTCGATCAAAGGACTTTGTTATACTCGATCAAGGGACTTTGTTATACTTGATCAGGGGCCTTTGTTAGTCTCGATTAGGTGCCTTTGTTAGACTCGATCAGGCTCCTTTGTTATACTCGATCAGGGGTCTTTGTTATACTCGATGAAGGGGCTTTGTTATACTCGGTCAGGGGACTTTGTTATAATAGATCAGTAGACTTTGTTATTCCTGACAAGGGGACTTTGTTATACTCGACCAGGGGACTTTGTCTTAATCGATCAGGGGACTATGTTACACACAATAAGGTGACTTTGTTATACTCGACCAGGGGACTTTTTTATACTCAATCAGGGGACTTTGTTATACTAGACTTGGGGCCTTTGTTATACTCGATTAGGGGACTTTGTTATACTCGATCAGGGGACTTTGTTATACTGGATCAGGGGTCTTTGTTATACTCGATCAGGGGACTTTGTTAAACTCGATCAGGGGACTTTGTTATACTCGACATGGACACTTAGTTATACTCGATCAAGGGGCTGTGTTATACTCGATCAGGGGACTTTGTTAAACTCGATATGGTGAATTTGTTATACTCGATCAAGGGACTTTTTTATACTCGACATGGGGACTTTGTTATACTCGATCAAAGGGCTTTGTTACACTCGATTAGGGGACTTTGTTATACTCCATCAGGGGCCTTTGTTATAATCGATGAGGGGCCTTTGTTATACTCGATCAGAGGACTTTGATATTCTCGACCAGGGTACTTTGTTATACTTGATGAGGGGACTTTGTTATACTCGATGAGGGGACTTTGTTATACTCGATGAGGGAACTTCGATATACTCGAATAGGGGGATTTGTTATAATCGACCAATGGACTTTGTTATACTCGATCAGGAGACTTTGTTATAATCGATTAGGGGCCTTTGTTATACTCGATCAGGGGACTTTGCTATAATGATCAGGGGACTTTGTTATAATAGATCAGGAAACTTTGTTATACCTGACCAGGGGACTTTGTTATACTCGACCAGGGGACTTTGTTTTACTCAATCAGGGGACTTTGTTATAATATATCAGGAGACTTTGTTATACTCGATGCTGGGCCTTTGTTATACTCGACCAGGGGAGTTTGTTATACTCAACCAGGAGACTTTGTTATACTCGACTAGGGGCCTTTGTTATACTCGATGAGGGGACTTTGTTATACTCGATCAGGGGACTTTGTTATACTCGATATGGTATATTTGTTATACTCGATCAGGGCACTTTTGTATACTCGACATGGGGACTTTGTTATACTCGATCAAGGGGCTTTGTTATACTTGATTAGGGGCCTTGGTTATACTCGATGAGGGACCTTTGTTATACTCGATCAGGGGACTTTGTTATTCTCGACTAGGGGCTATGTTATACTCGACCAGGGTACTTTGTTATACTCGATCATGGGGCTTTGTTACACTCGATCAGGGAACTTTGTTACACTCGATGAGGAGGCTTTATTATTCTCGACTTTGTTATACTCGACCAAGGGACTTTGTTATACTCGATCACGGGACTTTGCTATACTCGATCAGGGGACTTTGTTATACTCGATCAGGGGCTTTTGTTATACTCGACCAGGGGACTTTGTTATACTCGACCAGGGTACTTTGTTATACTCGATGAGGGGACTTTGTTATACTCGATGAGGGGACTTCGTTGTACTAGATTTGGGGGCTTTGTTTTACTCGACCAATGGACTTTGATATGCTCGATCAGGAGACTTTGTTATATTCGATTATGGGCATTTGTTATACTCGATCAGGGGACTTTGTAATATTCGATGAGGGACCTTTGTTATACTCAATCAGGGGGATTTGTTATACTCGAGCAGGGAACTTTGTTACACTCGATGAGGAGGCTTTATTATTCTCGACCAGGGGCCTTTGTTATACTCGACTAAGGGCCTTTGTTATACTCGATCAGGGGACTTTGTTATACTCGACCAGGGACTTTGTTATACTCGATCAGGGGACTTTGTTATACTCGATTAGGGGACTTTGATATACTTGATATGTTGAATTTGTTATACTCGATCAGGGGACTTTTTTATACTCGACATGGGGACTTTGTTATACTCGATCAAGGGGCTTTGTTATACTCGATCAGGGGACTTTGTTATACTCGATGAGGGGCCTTTGTTAAACTCGATGAGGGGCCTTTGTTATACTCGATCAGGGGACTTTGTTATACTCAACTAGGGGCCTGTGTTATACTCAATCGGGTGGCTTTGTTATACTCGATCACGGGACTTTGCTATACTCGTTCCGGGGACTTTGTTATACTCGATCAGGGGCTTTTGTTATACTTGACCAGGGGACTTTGTTATACTCGAAGAGGGTACTTTGTTATACTCGATAAGTGGACTTTCTTAAACTCGATCAGGGGACTTTGTTATACTCGACCAGGGGACTTTTTTATCGCCGATCAGAAATTTGTTATATGACAAGCGGGCTTTGATATGTAGTCAAGTAGTTTGTTATATTCGATCATGGTTCTTTGTTGTTATACTTTCGATGGGGAGTTTGTTATATTGATCAAGGGTCTTTGTTGC
>NW_024724305.1:0-9682 GCF_018991925.1 Homarus americanus | reverse complement strand
GATCCACCTATTCCATGTGCTTCTACCATCCTTATCAATCTCTCATGAGGGACTCTATCGAATGCTTTACTGAAATCTAAATAAATTATATCATATGACTTATCATTATCTACCGCTTCATATACTTCTGAGAAAAAGCTAAGCAAATTTGTGAGACAAGAACGTCCCTGGGTGAACCCGTGCTGAGAAGATTGAATTAAGTTGAATGTTTCAAGGTGGCTTCTGATTTTTGTAGCAATAATTGACTCTAGCAACTTGCCTATGATTGACGTGAGACTAATGGGACGGTAATTTGATGCTATTGATTTATCACCCTTTGAAAATCGGAACTACATTTTAAGTTTCTGCTTCTGGCACTAGCCTGATTCTAATGACTTATTAAATAAAAACTGCCAATGGATTACTCCAACTCATCTCTACATTCTTTAATATTCTAGCATATACCTTGGGTCTGACCAGTAGGCGATTTATGAGGCTTCAGTTTGTTAATTACTTTAAGGCCATCAGTTATTTAGTAATATTTATATTCATCAACATATTTTCTATACTGTCGTTATATACCTTTATGAACTTCTAAACCAAAGTTAGGTTTTCATTTCAGGAATACGGAGCGAAAAATGACTATTTAACGTACTACACATTTCTTAACTCATCGCTTGCCCTCCTGTCGTAGTTTTAAGGGGACCTATTGTATCTCTAACCTTTGATTTATACAGTTGATAAAAAGCTTTGGGGTTAATTTTCGATTCGTTTGCTACCTTGATTTCATAATTTCTCTTTGCTTTCCTAATCTCTGTTTTTACCTGTCTTGTTAGGTTCTGATAGTAACCAAGTAAGTGATTTTCGCCTTTCTTAACTTTTCTATATACTCCTTTCTTTTTCCCTAGAAGATCTAAGAGTCTATTATTCATCCATTTTGGTTGGTTCCGTATCGATCTGAATTTTCTTTTAGGGATGTGTTTATTTTGGGCATTATTGATTGTCGCAATAAATTGTTCATAAGTAGCTGCTAAATTAAATTCGGGGTTATCCCGTCCTAAGTTGACAGTTTCCGGAGGTGTGGGGGGGATTAATCTTTTGACCATAGGGTCATCCCTTAGGTCTCTCCTTAAGCTACCGTAATTAGCCTTCCTAAAATCCGGGATCAAGGCCGAATTTTCCTTCTTCCTGCCATTCCATATTATGTTAAAATATATGGCTTTATGATCACTGTTTCCTAGTTCGTCTCCAATCCCAACATCTTTTACTAGATTTTCATTATTACTGAGAACTAAATCGAGGATATTATTTCCTCTAGTGGGCGAGTTTGTGAATTGATATAAAAAACTATCTTGTACTACTTCTAGAAAATCTTCAGATTCATTATCGCTAAGTTGATTTTTCCAATCTATGCCTGAAAAGTTGAAATCGCCTAGAATACATAAATTGTTTCTATCAGATGCCTTCTTTATTTCCTCCCATAGCAATTTACCATCGTTCCTACTCAAATTAGGTGGTCTATATATAACACCAATGACTACGGATTCACTGCCCTCACCAATCTCTACCCAATTACTTTCATTGTCGCTATTTGTTTTAATGTTTGATTTATTGCAGCTTTTTAATGACACCCTGATATACACTGCTACACCGCCACCTCTCCTTCCTACTCTGTCAAATTTATATAGGTTATATCCTGGAATATGAAATTCTGCTAAAAATGCTTGCTGTTTGAATTTATCCATGTTTCCGTTATTGCAATTATATCTATGTTCTCTTTACTAACAATGGCCCTGAGCTGGTCCATTTTGTTACACAGGCTTCTACTATTAGTATAATAAACACTCAATATATTTCTTCCGTTTCTATCTGTTTTACATTTATTACTTTGATGTTTGTTATTATGACGAACTATATTTTCAGCATTATCTACTTCTGTTTCACTACAACGGCTCATTAGAGTTATTTCAGCATTCTTATTACATTATGTAAGTAAAAAATGGTAAGTTAAGTTGACACTCTCTTGTGTATATATATATATATATATATATATATATATATATATATATATATATATATATATATATATATATATATATATATATATATATATATATATATATATATATATATATATATATATATATCTTGATAAAATCACACGGGAAGATGGAAACAACGGAGTACCTTAGCTTTCGTCTTTATTCAAGACATCTTCAGAGGCAACTGGATTACATGGACAGAGAGAGGCTTAAATATACAGGGTGACCTAAAAACATGAGGTCAGGTCAAAATGATGACATCCACTAATCCCCACACCAACACACACTAAGAGGAGCTTAAGAGAAGGGAGGTGACGTGACTAGCCAAGTCAGGTCAGAAAAAAGGGACCCACAGAATAACTATCATACATCTAGATCAAAGGTTTTCAAAGCATTTTTAACCTTGGGCCACTGACAAATAAATTTATGTAACATATTATCAGTTTTGAACTGACCATCACTAAGGTTTATAGATTTTAATTCCTTAATCAAACTAGCTTCAACAAGAAGTCTTTCTGTGACACAAGATGATTTGAATACTTCTAAGCTTTTTTCCCAAGCAATGGGGTGATTATTATTCCTAACATGAACAAACAAGGCACTGCTTTCAGATGCAGTTCTGATATTATACTTATGTTGTTTGATTCTAAGCTGCAGTGTTTTTCCTGTCTGACCTACACAATTATGTAGAAGTCCGCGTGCTTTATTGGGCTAATGAAATATATATGGATCCTCGTGTTTCGAAGCCGGATTTGGTAAAACGTTACTCTGACCACCTAAGTGATACGGGTGGTCCCCATTAGAGGTTCACGGCGCCATAAGCTCGTTGAACAGGCTATGTGTGAAATATAACAAAGTCTAGGACTGCTTTTAGTATCCTGGTGGTCAAGCGGTTAGCGTTCCCCGGTCACAGTCATAGGCTTGTGGGCCGTGGGTTCGAATCCTGGCGGGTTGAGGTGTTGATTATATATATATATATATATATATATATTAGGGTGGTTAAAAAAAAGTAAAGTTTTTTATATTTTTTAGTGCTCAATGTTTATTTGCGTCCTTTACATGAAAAAACATTTCAGGTGAAATTATAGGTAATTACAGCTTCATTTAGGGTATGCACAAGTGGCCCGAAAATTCTTCTTCTCTAATGTTTTCTCCCTCTATAAAATATTTCTTGTTCCTGACATCAGATATATATGGGCAAATTGTTTTTTCCAGTGCTCATTGCTCAAACATCCACTAGATGAAAACACTTTTTAGGTTAAATTGTTCTCAAATCAATGAATATTTTGGGTATGCACACGTCAACCAAAATTCCTGCCCAAGAGTAAAGCTTTGGTGTTAGTCAAATTCCCTCAATTGTCAGAGGAAAATAAATACCAACAAATAAATGAAACAAATAAATCACTTGTTACAAATCTTCTTAATTACACAATTGTCCAGTTTGTACATGCCATTACTCAAACTGGACAATTTGGTAATTAAGAAGATTTGTAACCAGGTGAGAAGGATGGGTCACCTTACCCTCTGACCTGACTACCGACCGTTGTGGTGCTATTTAAAGATTAGTAGGGTCATTACCTAATACCTAACCATTGTGGACCTGGTCTCACCCTCCTCTGTATATATACACCTTGGTTTGTATTTCTCTTTAGTCTGTACTCACCCCTGAAGATGTGAATTACACGAAAGCGCTTGGGAACTTCGTGTTTTCTTCTTTCCTTGTGGTTATCAGCATATATATATATATATATATAAATATATATATATATATATATATATATATATATATATATATATATATATATATATATATATATATATATATATATATGTGTGTGTGTGTGTGTTATGTGTGGTAGTGATGTAAACAACCTTATTTTATTTACTAATTTACGTATTTATATGTTTCCTCGTTTATAGTGAGTTTAAATGTGTTGATTATCATATTACAGGTGTTGTGTTGTGTTCAATCTATTATATTTTCATATATTCACTGTTAAGTAAATTATATCTAGTTACTTACTTTATAATCAGTAAAATCTTTAAAACAATAATCACACAATAGCATATTAATATTAACAAAGAATTATTTAGTTCATCAAAAACTCTCATATAGATTACTTTATGCTTCATCTATATACTTCACATATATATATATATATATATATATATATATATATATATATATATATATATATATATATATATATATATATATATATATATATATATATATATATATCAAGTATAATTGCTTATTCATTATATCAAATGACAATTAACTAACAAAAATTAATGACCTTACCATCTCCTGAGGTATTTCTAACACATAGGAAAAATTCTCCAGAGACAGACGTTACACCTCTGTCCTGTAAGAACTTATATCAAGAAATGGCTATTTTAATCCATCTGCTCCTATCTCTATCTTGTGTTCGTTTCCCTGTGTGTCTATGTCCCTGGTACGAAGTGTCCCCCAGCAGACACACACACACACACACACACACACATGTACATTAATATTCTCCTTAAACCACCAGCTGACTCCCTGACGGCTCACCGGTTCAGGTCACCTTAATTACGTGTTTTATGCGATAATTGGTATCTCGTCGCACCTGTCTCATAACAAAGTCTTGAGGGGTTGTTGTGATGGTTGGTACGAAGTGTAATCTTAATGTAATTGTCCTATTTCTTAGCACAGTTATAATAATTTCACGAGGTGGAACGTAACACCGGGGTATGTATGTTATACTAGTGAGTGTATTCATGTTATACTTGAGAATGTTATCACGTTATACTTGAGAATGTTATATGTTACTTGAGAATGTTATCACGTTATACTTGAGAATGTTATCACGTTATACTTGAGAATGTTATCATGTTATACTTGAGAATGTTATCATGTTATACTTGAGAATGTTATCACGTTATACTTGAGAATGTTATCATGTTATACTTGAGAATGTTATCACGTTATACTTGAGAATGTTATCACGTTATACTTGAGAATGTTATCATGTTATACTTGAGAATGTTATCATGTTATACTTGAGAATGTTATCACGTTATACTTGAGAATGTTATCATGTTATACTTGAGAATGTTATCACGTTATACTTGAGAATGTTATCACGTTATACTTGAGAATGTTATCATGTTATACTTGAGAATGTTATCACGTTATACTTGAGAATGTTATCATGTTATACTTGAGAATGTTATCATGTTATACTTGAGAATGTTATCATGTTATACTTGAGAATGTTATCATGTTATACTTGAGAATGTTATCACGTTATACAAAAAGTAAATTATACTTTTTCACTTTTCTCAAAATTTCCTTCGTTTTATCTATATTATTTTCTATATTTACATCTAGACATTTTGGGGATTCGAACTTCTATTGGCAGGTTTCGATCTCTTGTGCCATAACACCATCGACTCATCACTAACAAACTTATATAATTATTCCTGATGTGTTCCTCCTCCTTCCCCGCCTCCTCCCCCACCTCCACCTCTAACTTCTCCTCCTCCCTCTCCACCTCCTTCTCCTCCCCACTTCCTCCTCCCCCACCTCCTCTTCTTCCTTCTCCTCCCCCTCCTCCTTCCTCTCCACCTCTTCCTCCTCCCCCCTTCCCCTGTCTTTCGCTTCCCTCCTCCCCCACCTCATCCTCCCCCCTCCTCCTCTTCCGCCTCCTCTTCAGCCCCACTCCTCCTCTACCTCCTCCTCCTCCCTCGTCCTCCTCCCTCCCCCTCCTTCCTCCTCACTCATACCTGACAAATTGACTCTCACTTTTATAACCCAATAATGGTTGTCAATAAAGACTAACAGTGTCATCATATACACCAACTTTTATATTATTTTTTGATGTGTGTTTATTATATTTAGTGTTGTTGTTGAGGTGTATTTGTAAATAATTATATAGTGGTGAGAGTTTGAGTGTGTGTTACGTAAGTGAGGTCTCTCTCTCTCTCTCTCTCTCTCTCTCTGTTTAATGGCTGTTGTCTACTGTGTGAGTTGACTTCAGTGTACGTGCTTCAAGAGCTTAGTCAGTTTTTAAAGGAGAGAAAGACAACGTAACAACAGCAGCAGGCGAGCTCTTGTGACTGGTGAATCTCCTTCTTCTGTCTCTCCTGAAGTGTGCTGTGTGTATGTGGCAGACCTTGACCCACATACTGACATGGACAATGCTCTTGACATTTGTTTTGTGTGGTTACAGAAGACTTAAAAAAACAAAACAAAAAAACATTCGAAACTTTTTACAGGATCCCTTAAAAAACTGTAAGACGGTCATTGATATATTGTATGTGTACTTAAGTAATATAAGTATTATAGATCTTGTTAAAAAAAATCTTAGCTTACGTATTTTAGTAATGTCTCATATAATGTATTCTGTATTATTGATTTATGGTTACAGATTATCCAACATTATTTTATATATGTAATTGTACTACACTACTTATTAATGCATATTGTATTTGTAATAATCACTAAAAACCTATCGTCTCTACGTCAGCATATTTCCTATAAAAAAGAAAAGAAAAATCTTTCGACAATATTTAATTCTTTATATACACAAGAAAATGAGTGGACAGCACAGCAGATATAAATCACACAAGACTCGTTTATGAAGACCTTGACCAGCCACCAGCCTTAGTGCCAGCGTACACAGTGGTGGCTCCAGCTCTCAGCCTCTCTGTGTCGGGGTGATGATCTTAAGGACGTTGGAGAAGCCCAAATCTTGAAGCATTGAAAAGAAGTTTGCTTGTGATTAACAAATATGTGTAGGATGATGACATGAAGCAAGACAAACAAGACGATGAAGAAGAAGAAGAGGAGGGTGATGATGATGGTGGTGGTGGTGATAAATAAGAGAAGAAAGTGGAGGAAAAGAACGAGGAGGAGGAGAGGGAGGGAGGGAGGGAGGAGGAGGAAAAGAGGATAAGGAGGAAAAGGCGATAAAGGAAAAAGAGAAGAGGAGACGAAAAGGAAGAAAAGGAAAAGGAGGAAGCGGAAGAATAGGAAGAGTGAATGGAAAGGGAGGAGGATCAGGAGGAGGAGGAGGAGGAGTAAAAGAGAAGACACTGCCACCACCACCATCACTGACAACATGAGACCCTGCTGACCACACTGCCACCACCACCATCACTGACAACATGAGACCTTGCTGACCACACTGCCACCAGCCACCATCACTGACAACATGAGACCCTGCTGACCACACTGCCACCACCACCATCACTGACAACATGAGACCCTGCTGACCACACTGCCACCACCACCATCACTGACAACATGAGACCCTGCTGACCACACTGCCACCACCACCATCACTGACAACATGAGACCCTGCTGAGCACACTGCCACCACCACCATCACTGACAACATGAGATCCTGCTGACCGCACTGCCACCACCACCATCACTGACAACATAACAGAGACCCTGCTGACCACACTGCCACCACCACCATCACTGACAGCATGAGACCCTGCCCCGACCACACTGCCACCACCACCATCACTGACAACATAGACCACTGACCACCTGCCACCACCACCATCACTGACAACATGAAGACCCTACTTTGACCACTGCCACCACCACCATCACTGACCCAACATGAGACCCTGCTGACCACACTGCCACCACCACCATCACACAAGCAACATGAGACCCTGCTGACCACACTGCCACCACCACCATCACTGACAACCCATGGAGACCCTGCTGACCACACTGCCACCACCACCATCACTGACAACATGAGAGACCCTGCTGACCACACTGCCACCACCACCATCACTGACAACATGAGATCCTGCTGTGCACTTTCACCCACCACCACCATCACTGACAACACTGTGAGACCCTGCCTGACCACTTTTGCCACCACCACCATCACTGACAACATGAGACCACCACTGACCACACCACCCACCACCACCATCACTGACAACATGAGACCCTGCTGACCACACTGCCACCACCATCATCACTGACAACATGAGACCCTGCTGACCACACTGCCACCACCATCATCACTGACAACATGAGACCCTGCTGACCGCACTGACAACATGAGACCCTGCTGACCACACTGCCACCACCACCATCACTGACAACATGAGACCCTGCCTGACCGCACTGCCACCACCACCATCACTGACAACATGAGACCCTGCTGACCACACTGCCACCACCACCATCACTGACAACATGAGACCCTGCCTGACCGCACCATCGCTGACAGCACCAGTTCCTCACATTGACGTCAGATGATCTGTGCTTTCACCTGTCACCTGTCAGACTGCTAATTGCTTTTGTTTACAAGCGTGGCTGAGACAACGACTCACCTGATACGACTTAAACCAATTTGCGTATGAATAATGTTTCGGATCTTCGGGTTCATGCTTCGGATATCTGAGTTGACGCTTCGAGTCCCTGGTTCCTATTTCGGATCTTTCTTTCGTGTTTCGGATTTCTGGCTCCATACTTTGAATCCCTGGATGGATATTTCGGATTTCATGTTTCGGATCCTTGTGTTGGTGTGTGGTTCAAGATGAAGATACGATTGAATCAATGATTACTACTGTGATTCAACAGCTAAGGTCATTAAGCGCATAACAAAGTTGGTAATTACACCAGTCTAAAAAAAAAGAGATGAGAGAGAGAAGTGTCTGGATAAACTAAAGGAAGATAAAGCAAAGATGCATCATCATAATCTTCATCATTATCATCATCATCATCATCAAGGCTGGCTAAGGTGTTATCCGAACAGAAGCAGCAGCCCAGAAGTTACGCTGCAACCTGATTGAGATGTCGACTGTTCTCTCTGCTTAGGTCTGCTTTGCTTTACCTCGGAGGAACGAAATCTTCGGCCCCAAGGCCGACAATGGTCGCATATGTTGACTATGAGGCAAAAGTCACTGAATGACGCATAGATCTGCGGCTTAACTACTGTAACTCAGCTAGAGTCGCTACTTTTGTATTAGAATATTTAATAGTAAGGTAATAAAATGGTAGCAAAGATGTGCCTATAGGAGGAGGCTGGGCGCCACATTGAAAAAGTAGTAGTAGTTGTAGTTCACATATAAGCCTTTACAACTTGCTTACATCACAAGAGAAATCTTTTTAAAACCGACGGTAGAATTTTGAACAATCGGGAAGGAAGATAAATTAAACAAGAGGACCAACTCGCGATGACGTGTAAGATGGCCATTCGTATTCTGGGTGACAGAACGAAAGCACAGCGTACATGGTCAGACCCTCCGTTGTTGTGTGGCTCGGGAGGTCAGCTGGGCAGGGGGGAGGAAGAGGACATGGTAGGGGAAGGGCAGGAGGGGGAGGAGAGAAAAGAAGGGGAGGAAGAGGGGAGAGGAGGGGGGAAGAAGGCAGAGGGAGTAAGAGGAGGGAAGGAGGGATGAAGGGGGCAGGGTTAGAGGAGGAGGGAAGGAATATTAAGGCAGGTGGATAGGAGGAGGCGAGAAGGTCTAAGAGGTAAGGAGGGAAGGGGGAGAGAAGAGGGAGGAAGAGGGCAGGGGGAGGAGGAAGGAAAGGTGGGGAAGAGAGAGCAAGGGGTAGGAGGGAATGGAAAGGAAGAACACGGGGGGGGGAGAAGGGGAGGCAGGAAGGGGGGAGAGAGAAGGAGGGCAGGGTGAAG